>NC_089446.1:1270000-1467500 GCF_026210795.1 Rhizophagus irregularis | reverse complement strand
ACCACTGCGAATTTATAGGTATTACTACCAAAAAATCACGATGGTACTTAATTTGCGATTATTTTGAGGTAAGAATAACCATCGGTTATTAATACACAACGTTTGAAAATGTCTTAAATCTTAGGTAAAAAAACCTGATTAAATAAAAACTTCAATAAATTTATTTGTCAGATATCAAAAAGTCGATTCTCGAACCCACCTCTTAACACTAACAAATAATTAGATGTCAACTCGATTAATAAAAGCCTTACCCATCTCTTTCGTGATGAATAATGACTGAAAATAAGATAAATAAGAGCGATTTTTTTTTTTTTCACTCTCACTCTCTTACTATAGGAAAACGATTTTTCTCGCGACTCCTTCAATTTGATTTTTTAGGCCGTTAAAGCGTGCGACCTGATCGTCCAATTTGATCGTTACTTATTCGGAAAAAACAATGCATTGAAAATCTATACTTGAAATGCTTTCTCATCAATCTTGTAAATCATTCCAATAGTAAAATGCTGCGACTTTTAACGAGGTTAAATTTCTCTCCTAACAAAATTCTATGAATGCTTTATCTTTTGTAGATCTCTCATCGAAAATTATTATATTTCGATCTTTTTTACCTGTAAAAAGGTTTAGAGAAAAGTTAACTTAGTAAAAATTTTTTTCTTGCATGTTGCGTAGTATTTCTCCCAAAAATTTTTCACCATTCGATCCTTATTTGACCCTTATTTACCATTATATTCTTCGGTATCATATGATACGATTAGATAAACATGAGGTCATGGACTTCGAGAATTTGAGAATTCTATTACCTCCTCTTAAAAGTATCACTTCCTTTTCGTTCTTTACTCTTTAGTGCTTGAAATGTAAATACGCGCCCTAGAAATAGACACCATTTTAAGAAAAGAAACTTAATACAAACTTGTCTCAAGATTCTTCCGTTATACTCTCGTTCCTTGAATAACTTACTTTCATAAAAAACCATACTGTGAATTTTTAGTATGGTTAATAAATTGTTAACTACTTAGTACGTTAAACCTGTAAAGAAAATGGTCTTTTCATTAAAAAAAAAAGAGCATTTCTACAAAATTTTCTTCGAAGTACATTCGTTAAATTCGAACTCACGAACGTTACCCTTGTTTCATTGCGATTGTATTTGGGTAAATGTAAATTAATTAATCAATAAAATACCGGAACAAATTAAATTTAACATATTCTTACATCTTTTCTTTATTCAAAAAAAGGACTTTTTTTAAAAGTTTTCTGTTAGGTTAATAAGTCAAAACTCACGAATGATATCAGGTTTTCATTATAAATTGCCGTTTTAATAAGAAATGCAAGGTTTTTTTTGTTAAAAAAAAAAAAAATGGTTTTAAAGGCATTTAATCAGTTATAATTTTTTACGAGCATTAAAATGGGAAATGCTCGTGCGTGTACAGTACTTGTGAAAGTTGTCGTGGGGAAATTGATTGAAACGATGTAATATTTATATCAAACATATAAACAGATCGTCAAATTACAATTACTTTTATTTATTTATAAAAAGGAAATTATGCGTATACAATATATTACGTATATTGCGTCGACGACTAAAATCCAGATATTATATCAAACCTTTACTATGATCATAATTTTAATTGCGTTATGCCATTCTTTATTCAGAAAATTTGAATGAACAAAAAATGATTTTCAAAAAATATCATTAAAATTATAAACCTTTCTATTTAAAAAAAGAATCACTATCGCTATAACCACCTTTAATATCAAATAATATAATCGATAAAGTAAATAAAAAAATATCATTAATAACAAAAAAATAATAGATACTATTGAATATTTAAATATATTGAAGGCAGAATATATACGTACGTACTCTGTGATAGATTCAATCACTGTAATATCAAGCCTTGAACTTTCATATGCGATGCTTGTGCAGGGCACCCAACCAATCATTTATTTGTTTATATGAGGGACTGAATCGTGGCTTCATCGAAGCGATTATTCGTGGTATGAGTTGTCATAGGATATCTGCGTTCGACTCACTCGTGAATTTTTCATCGTATTTCAATGTAAATTCAGGAGGCATCATCTTGAGGATTATCTTTATTTCATCAGTCTATAATATAATTCAATTTTCAGTCACAGTGTTGGGTTTGAGACAGATTTTTAGGATTTGATAAAGTTTTGGACAAGTTTTGGACAAACTTCCCAACAGTATAAAAAATTTGCAAAATAAGAAATTGAATCGTTTGTTATAATTACTGCATGATTAAACCTAGTTTTATAAATAAAATTGAAATTTCTAAATTAGTTAGAAATCAATTACAATTATATAAATTTGCTATAGTATCGCATCTTTCTCACGCAAGCCAAATACTGTAATATTCAAATTCATTTCTGCGTTCTTTCGAAGAATGCTTTGATATATCCAATATCTCCGGTAACTTTATACTACCCTATATAAATGCTAGAAATAAAAACTCACATTCTCATATTATAAGAACGACTTGCTTGATGTTCCTTCTTCTCTCTCAGTCTCTTCTAATCCTTTCGACGTCAACTGTAAGAATTTCTCACCGAAATCGCCTGTAAATTATTTTTTGATTTTGAATAATTTCATGATGTTAGTATAAATATGTGAAAATTATGAAATATTTAATATTTAAATAATATCCCCATTATTCTAACAATGTCTGGAGAAAAAAAAAATCATTTTGATTCTTCAAGTTTACATTTTTTTAAAAATACAATGCTTACTCGCTATATCAGATATACTTTTAATTTGCTCTTTCTTTTCGGCATCATATTGTATAATGCTTAAAAATCACTTCATGGCACAAACCAAATTTTTTAACCTTTAAGAATCGTACCTAATTAATTTTTTTTATTATTTTTTTTTTATAAAAAATTCAGAAAAAAAATACAACAATGAATTTGAATCAAAACAAACCTTGTTTAATAAATTAAACGTTGCTTTTGATTACTTTTATTTTTTTCTAGCATTCTATGAAAAATCTTTTTTTAGGGAAGAAGTTACATTGGCAAAAAGTTTTTTTTTAAAAAATTCACGTGGTAGCTCATAACTATCATTGAATCATAAGATCAAAATCGATTATCAGTTATCAAATTTATCATCTATCTATATGTTCATAAGGTTTATCGGTTTAAACATATCATGAAAAATGCTTATATATATCGGCTTTTTGATACTGGGCTGGGATGCCAGGGAGGGTAAGTTTCGTAATGATTTTCGTTACGAAACTTTATTATTGCTTAATTTTTTAAAGGAACGTTACTAAATACTAACGTAGTAAAGATTTATTTTAATTCTTTTCGACAAAAAAAAGGTAAGAAAAATTTTTTTTTAAGAAATAATTTACAATCATGGTGATAAATTCGAAGAATATTTTTTCTTAAAAAAAAAAATTGATAAAATTCATCGATATTAAAGAGGGGAGAAAGGAGAAAGAAACTAAGCCAAAATGTGATATCTTACTTTATTAGAAAACGGTATATATATATATATATATATATACAGACAGTATCTATGAAATTTATCTCCAATAAAATGAAATCAATTCTTCTGCCTCCAAAATAAAATAATTTCATTAAAATGATAAAATAAAATAATTTCACTCGCAATATCATGATACAAATTTATAATTAATTAATAGGACTATTCACCAAGATTTTATTAAACTATGTAATTTATATAAGCATTTTTCCCATTTTTCCATTGGATAATATATCAATTATGATATATTTTGACCTACAGAAGTTCCTAGATTCTCTGCTAAATTTTGCTTCATAATATGAAATGGAAAACCTTCGCTGGAGTACAAACTTTAAACCATTTGGATAAATTGGTTTCAAAATTAGTGGAAAAGAACAAATTTCAACAACCAAATTTCAATTTCATCCTCATCCCAACTACCTTTCATGTAAGATTTATTTATTTTTTCATTATTATTAAACCAATGATAATGAATTACTGGTTCTTGAATAAGTAAATTAAAATAAAAGATTCTAATGACATTTAGAACCAAATCTTTCGCCAATGAATTTACATATTTTTTCCTTTTAATATCATTAATTTTACGATAAAGTTATCATCATCGGATGATGCCATTATCATATTTTGATAAACTATAATATCCCTATAAAAAATTTTTATTAGATGTATTCCGATTTTTGTCTGGTTTACATATTCCAAAAATTTTCCGAATTTTATTATCCGATTTTGCTACGGAAAGTGATCATTTTTCGGAACGATAATTGCAGATTTTACCCGAAAATACTTGAATTATATTCAATAAATTTCATGAGTGTAAACAGAGTGGTATCAAATAATTTATAAAGATATTATCCGAAACTGCTCAGAAAATTTCATGAATATAAATGGAATATTATTAAATGATTTACAAAGAAGTTATCCGAAACTGCTCAGAAAATTTCATGAATATAAATGGAATATTTTTAAATGATTTACAAAGTTATTATCTGAAAGCAATCAAATTGTATTCAGTAAATTTTGCTAATATTTCATGAACGTATATAGATGAAATACAAAGTTATAATCCGAAAATTCTCATGAATTTATTTCGATTTATTTTTGAGATTTGTTGCGAGTGTTGTAAGTCTTGCGAGTGGTACTTTGCTTCTTAGGCGGCCTGATTGTTTTTTCCAGGCGTGTCCTAGTAGTAGTTGTTCTTTTTTCGTTACCTATATTTTATTGTGAAGTATTATAAATGTTATACCTAGCAAAAAGACTAAATTTATTAAATTTTATTTAAATACCATTAGATGGAGTTTCGTGTGTATACAATTGAACATTTCTTGTATCCTCTAACTCCTCTTGTACATCAGATGGAGTTACATGTGTCAGTTGAACATCAATATTATCAGTATTATTTGTTTCTATATTTTCAGCAGGAAGGACTGTATTTGATAGTATTTTGGAAACTTGGGTAGATGGATTTGTCATCAATTTTTTGCGTTTTGAATTAGGGGGAGTAATATTTTTGCGTTTTGGAGGTGGGGGTATGCCTCGTATACGTGCTTCTTTGACTTTGTTCTTACGTTCAGTCTCAACTACAGATATTTTTAATATTAAAATAATATATATGTTAGATACAAAGCCATATTTACCCCAATTTCCAACAATATCTTCAATTATTTTTTGCAAAACGAAATCTCCAACAGAAATGGGAAAGGTAGGGAAATCACTTTTAAACTTAATAAAATTTAAAAAAATAAAAAGTTAATCTATGTTTAAAATTTTGAAATAAGCAAATATACAACTTACACTATTGATAACATTTTGAATTTTACCTGGCACTTGTTCTGATGCATATTTCCCTTTTTCACAGGTTGCATTCAATCGATCACGAAGATTTCTCTACAAGTTGCGAATTAATGTAAATGCATAGTTTTATATAAAATATAAAGAATTATAAGCTCACCCGATAAGTCCAATATGTATCATATGGTAAATGAAGGAAATCTTTCCAATCTTCATTTGGTTGTTTTATCTTTTTCCATTGTTTCCACTCTTCTTTAGTAATAGGATTTTGTATTGAACCACGTGGAAACTAACAAATACTATTAGTATTATTAATGTTATTATTTTGAAACATTTTATATTATTTACTGAAGTATTAACAACGCCTGTAAGAGATGTAGCAGCAGCAATAGACACGGGATTTGGCGCAGAAGGAGTTTGTTGAGTAATCATCGTAGTAGCTTGCTGTAAAATTTTTGGATTCGCTAATAATTGAAGCAATAAATTTATTGTGGTCTCTGAATTATTATTATTTATATCTACATTATCATCCATTATCTAAAATTGAAATAAAGTATTTTTTTATGGTAAACGAAATATTTTTAAATCTTTATCTGAACAGCTGAATTATTTAGTACTCAATAATAAATACTTACATTAATTATTTATATTTTACAATTAATGTTTTATTTTTCAGGTATTTTATAAATATTATTAAGGTGAAACAATAAGGAGAAAAATTGACAAACAATATTTTCTAAAAAGCAAAAATACGCTTCTATTTATACTTTAATAGTTTAATAATCATCATTTTTGCGAGTTTATTTTTTTGATTTAGATCATGAGTCTCATCAGTATTATTTAATTATTACACCATACTTAAATTTATACAAATTTAGACTAGTTCATGCATTATTTTATTTGTAATATTTGTAATCAAAATTTGTAATCTCAATCTTGCTTATTAATATCAATATATTATTTTGTAATGAATTAGTTATGATTGCGATAAAAGAAAATGTATTATGTATTTGTAGAGGTTGTCTGTATGAAACTAATAATTCTGGTAAATATGTAAGCATTGCTACTAGAACAAGACATAGGCGAAGAGATAAAAAGTTTAAAAATAATTACATCCCTCCAAATATACCTTTACATAATATTGATATAACAACTCCCAGTAGAGTTGAATCAACAAATATCAGTGAAGATAATGTCGTCGGGCTGGATGTGGGTCTCGCTACCGCTCCACCCACCTCGGCCTAGAGGCCTCGCAGTACTCATCTGGCCCCTTAGGGCCTCAGGAATCCCCATATATCCGCCACAATCTGGGACAACATATGGAACAAATATATATACCAAATAACTAGAAAACAATAGAAAAGGAAGGAATAACGGATATAATGAGAGGGTTGTCCCGGATGTGGCAGATGTGGCAGATGTTTCAGAAAAAATATGAGAGGACATCCCCCCAGAAAAAGTTTTATTTTTACCCCCCAGATCCGCCACATCCGAACATCTGGAACAAGTCAGGATTCCGTCTAATAATCTGTTGGAAGCAGTGAGACAGCAAACCAGGTAAGTTAGCAGGTAAGCCCCTAGAAGGTCTATAGAGCCAGTAAGACCAACCCCGTCCCACCCCCGTCAGAAAAAATAAGTAATTGAACAATGGGTATACCATAAGTAACCTATAAGGACAGATAACATGTATACCCCGCACGCAGTATCAGTAATCCCCGAACTTGTAGGCCATATCCTGGAACGCATTCCAAGTAGCAATTTCGGGCCACATCTTCTAGAAGTCAGCCCAATTTGGAGAGCCGAAGCTGAACGAGTACTCTGGAAGCGGCATAAAAAAGCCGAGGAGGCATACGACAGGGCAGTAGAAAAGAAGGAAAAAGCAAATGATGCTCTTGGCCAATCATTGGAAGAGGAGGGTATCCTCCGTGAACTTGAATGGGAGGCATATCAAAAGGCTTGTAAAGAGTTAACGGACACTAGAAAAGAGCTAACTATAGTAAAAGGAGCTCTTGAGCGGTTTGGATTTCAGATATATGTAGTTTGAAAAAGGGGAAGGGAAGATTTAGAGCAGTCGTAAAGGTTCGTGGTTTATAGTTTTTTTTTTACCCCTAGAAAATAACCAGATATAACCGGAGGATTGCAGAATTGCAGGACCACAGGACTACAGGAGGGTAACCTGTTAGGAGTGCAGATCTTTGGAAAAAATATTCGGCAATTGAAGATTAGGTAACTATAAATTAGTACTCGATTTGATAGAACAAAAAATGACTGCCCAAACTAGCACTCAAGCTCAAGTTATCCCCAAGTTCGGTGAACAAAAGAAGGCTTTTAGTATTGATGAGCTTAAATGGCTCATTAACGCTGCAAAGAATATGAGGGATCTCAATCGAAGCTAAAGGTTATCTTTGCAGTTACTTTATCCCCTGCTCCAACCCGCATGGAGTCTTCGCGTGGCGATCAGAAATCAAAAAACCTCGAGCACATCCCTGATAAAAATATTAATAAACTTATCCGTCCAATTACCAAAGTCTTTTACACACAATCTGAACAGGGTCCTTCACAAAAGGTTGAATTTAATATCAACAAATGGTTTATGATCGAATATAGTACTGTATGTGTAGCTACCTGTGACCCTCAAAAATCCCGTATCTTTAAACTAGGTGGCCAACTTTATCTCAATATCTTTCCAGGATTCCTCCATATCCCGCGTCCGATATCCACTTTTGAATCTACAACCCACCTCGCAGTTAAATTTATCTTCTCTCACATTCAGGGATATCTGGTGTTCAGGCGATTGGAATCTTACTGAGTATATCATAAAGTGGTTGGCCGGTGTGGCAGCTTGAAGGAAAATGTATTCGATTCTCTACCTGAAATCTGGACAGGGGTTGGGGTAAGAGTATTATAACAGATTTCATTCAACGTAGGGTCTTAGGTACTCAACTTGTTTATAAGACCAGCGATCCTCAAACGATTCTTGGAAGTTTGATGGGCAATTACAAGGTAAGGTTAGCCTTGCTCCTCGATAAAATGCGACAGAAAAAAGCCAGTGGAATAATCTGTATCGATCATTGAAGGATAAGGTAACAGGCGACATAATGGAAATCCATGAAAAATACAAGACGCCAACACATTACAAAAACTTTATATCCACCATTGTACTCACTAATGAAAATGCTCTCAGAGTGGAGAATGATGATAGGCGCACAGTGTTCTTAGATGTGTCACCATCCCGCAAGGGAGACCTCAACTACTTTAAGAAACTCAGTGACGCTATGAAATGCCCGGCGCCAGTGAGGCATTCTATGCTTACTTGAGATTGCAGATGCTTACCCAGACTTCAATGGGAATCCACCACCTATGACAACATCTAAGCAGGATCACATCATATCGACTCTCCCACCCCTATTTCAATTCATAAAGGACACTTACCTCATAGTAAAAAATCATATAACCGACCTACCTGTTCAAGAATTTTATAGGGTATATACTTCATACTGCGAAACTCATTGCATTACACCCCTATCAAAGATAAACGCTTCTAGAATCCTATCAAATGAGTTGGGTATAAATAGCAGAAAAATACGTGTAGGTAAGGCAACACCACGAGTTTACAGCATATCCAGGAGGACCTTACAAGAAGTTTCTCACCAAAAAATGGATCCACGAAACAGATGAAATCAATATAGAAGGAATAGATGTAGAAACTCCTGAGAAGCCCACATCTGATCCAAATGCCTTGGTGAAGTTCTTAGCAAATATATATAATCCAGCTAGTAAATCGCAAGTAGATCAAGAGGAAGTGGAGCCAGTTGTTGAGAAACCTGCTGAGGAAAAACCCGCTCCTGTCTTGAAGAAGCCTACTGAAGAGAAACCAGTTTCCAAAAAGACTCCACCACCAGTACCACTTAAGCCCGATTGCTTGAAGGTAAAACCCGCACCTGTCATCAATGAGGATCCTATTCCTGAGGAATCTCCAGCTCCTATAGAATCAGATACTGATGAACCTATAGATAGCTTCTGGACTGTTATTTATCTGATGAGGAACCTGATCAAGAAAATGGGCCGCCTGCTGAGGAACCTGCATTTAAAGCTGATGATGACTACGACGTTTTAGATGACTTGCTATCTGACTCAGATTTTACAACTGTGAACCCAGTTCCCTGACAACAACCCGAGTCTCCCGCAGAATTTTCTGCATCTGTCACTGCCCTCGACCCTGAACCGGCTCCTGAAGAGCAACCTATCCCAGAACCTGACACAGAACTAGAAGTTGACTGGGACCCTGAACCAAAGGAAGGTACTCGAGCACACTGGGCTTGGCATGAAAGGCACCGATGGGATCGTAAGCCATGGGTCAAGAATTCAAAGGACCAAGTCTTCAATGATCTCTACAATACAGGTAAGGATTTATGGGCTAAGTACCAAGACGTGTCAGACGACTATGACTGGGAAATACTCGCGTTTGAAGTAGAGGAATGTCCCACAACACGTATTGAGGACGAGTACCAGTACTACCTTAGGGAGGTAGTAGACCGCTTCAAGGACTGGATCGAATATAATGGGAACTTACCTAAAACACCTAGCCGTAAAGAACTCGCAGATCTAATAAGAATATACAAGGAGGATCGTGATGCCGAGATTATCCCTACCACCTCTGGTTATGAAACTATGAAGATGAATAAAGGTAAGGCACGAGAAATCCCAGAGGAGTGTCCAAAGACCGATATGGAACGCCAGTGGGGAGGCTGCTAATGGATTTGTAGACGAGTTGGATATTGATGAGGCCTGTGATATGATTGACTCCTTTTAATAAGATAAGCGCCTCTTAGTTATCTTATATTTTTTATATAAAAAACCTATATTACAATTGAATACAATTCATAGTTATATCAAATGGCCTATTCAAAAATTGCACGTGCTTTACCTACAAGACCAGATATCAAAGAACTACAGTATTCAGGCGCAAGATTTTCTAGAGGAGCTATTGCCAGACTTGGACAGCAACTCCAATCCCGGTATCCGACACATAAATTTCAGATTCTGCTCCCTACGAAAACTGGAAACCCGGTGGATCGGACATCAGGAAACCAACCAGCCAGCCTCTTCTCACTTTTGGACCACTACGACGAAGCACAACTACCGGATGACGCAGACCCTGATTATTTTGAACGATTCATAATTTATGTGAGAGATGCCCCGCCGGTTGCAGGGGGTTGCAACGGGGAGCTAAATGATTGCCTGTATGAATGCCTGAAATATATCTACGGCACATTCTCTAAAATGCCAAAGTCAATCAAAAAGCCCGAGTATATCAAAAAGGCATTAGGTCTCAATCGTGATGCTCCAGTTCCAGTCTCATATATGGATAAGGTTGAACAACTTGCAGGAAGCCTTGCACTTAATATTGTAGGGGATTCCACTCGAATTTCCAAGAGCAAATCTGACAGACGTGCAACCCTCATCCTATCTGAAGGCCACTACTCTCTTGCACTGAATCCCAGAAGACTCCACCCTAGCAAATTAGATAGAAAACAAAAGTCTCCCTTTGTTTATCGTGAAGATGGGGTTAATAATGTAGTAACAATATACAATGGTAAGACAGTTAAGTCTCTTACAGTTGGACAGTTTCAGAAAGGTAAGAACTCTGATAGTTACTCCTTCATCCCTATCGAAAAGAATTGTAAAACTGGAATATATGAAACACTTGAGGAAAGCAATACCAGAGGATCCATGAAGAGCGGGATTCCTTCCTACAGGCTACAAAGAAGTTCGGTCCAGGAATCGACTTATCTTATCACAACTGGTCGTACAAGAGAACTGCACTCTGGCTTTTTGAACGGTTTAGTGTAGGGGTTCCAGCCAATGATCCTCTTGACCCTATAGAAGCAGAGTGGATAAATGATGCTATGATAGGAGGTCTTATCTGGGCAGACAATGAATGGAAGGGCTATGGAAGGCAATACGATGTGACAAGTTTGTATCCAAGTATTCAGCAATCAAATGCAAACTTTCCAATCCGACAAGGTAAGTTTCAAATACTCAAAGACTTTGTAGACCACAGAGGTTATGCCTTGTATGGATTATTTCGTGCTAAGGTAAGTGGTAATGATATTCTCTTCCGACAGAATAAGAGGGAGTCTATACATTCATTGACTTACAACGAGCAAAGAAACTTGGACTCGATATACAGTTAATCCAGGATGGAAAGCCAAATGCCTTGATATATGACAGAGAAGCAAGAATTCCTGGGACTGTAATATTTGGTGAGTATGTCCACTTTCTCTTCAATATAAAGAACCAGGGTGGCGTGGCCGGTCGTGTTGCAAAGAGAGTTCTCAATACACTATGGGGAGCACTCTGCCAGAGGAAACGCAATTACAAGACACTCACCACAGATCAAACAGATCCATTCAAGTTTCCAGAAGGCCACACACTTGACTCCATCGTACCAGTAGGATCTGACCAGTGGCGATTCCAATTCACAAAGCCCAGGTAGTCCCTTCGAGGGTGAGTATCCCAGGATTGCTCCATTCTTATTAGCACATGGACGGAAGACGACTTCAGAGTTATTAGAACCATATAAGGATAAAGTACGACGCATCCATACAGATGGATTTATTCTAGAGGAACAGCCGAGTAGTCCTACACTTATCACTTGTCCAGAAAATGCATCCAAAGCATTGAAAGCTCTCCAAGTTTGAAATCGCAGGATACTGCCATGTGAAAAATGCAAACAAGGTTATCTGGACATGATTGCCAAGAATGCAGTTAGATTTACAGTAGGTATATATATTTTTTCTTGCTTGAATGTAAAGTCAATTTGAAGATTCCTATTTATTACAAAGTACAAAAAAGTATAAGGAATCATAAACGATATACTGAATTAGCAAGCATTATTAACAGCACTGACAGCATTAGTGATGAAGTTATTTATGATGCATCATACAATCAGTTCACTATTGTCTCCGATGAAACTGTCCTCAAGATTATCCGTGCATTAAAAGACACTATAGTAGTCGCATTAGTATCTGGGTTTAGCAAAACCAGCTACCGCTCCAGGATCACGTGAAGTATATCAAGAGAATCCAGACAGCAAAGTCTCCTGTATCATATGTGAAGTTCGTGGCCAGAAAACTCTTCCCAGATAATGCAGCATATACTGCTAAGATAGCAAAGATTCGTGAATCATACAAGAATAAACAAGCTCTTTTAGACAAACTTGAGGCCCTCTTCGAGTTGTATTATAATGTAACTCAGGACTCATTAACAGGTCCCCCAAAGCGAGCTGTCACTATGAATGAGGCTGAGAAAACCTTAACAGAACTTCTTGCATAAGCGGCTCCTGTGGTCCTACGATCCTGTACGAATTTAGTCTATATTTTTTATCCATGTGTAATAGGCATACAGTAATTGAAGATAGCTATAGTATAAGTAACATAACATCATGTTGGACCGATTACCAGTAGAAATAGTCGAACGCATTGTTGCAAAGATCCCAGATACTGACCTTATTGCAGCGAGTAAAGTAGATAGTGTGTGGTGGCAGGAGGTTCGTCAAGAAGCATATAAGAGATGGAAAAATTACGCTACTACAATTGGGCGTAGTCCAAGCTCTTGGAAAGCCGTTTGAAAAAGGGAATATTGACTGGATATCATTTGAAGATGTAAACGACTTCTATAAAAGATGGATAGACCGCCTCACCGAGGATCAGCTTTATATTATGGAGAAAATGCTTAGGAATGGGATGGTCGTGGACCCCCAAGAGAGGGAAACCATAAGAGCATGCATTAAGTGAACAAAGATGGGGAGGCGACCCTTGGGGGACTGAACTGGGAGTGGAACGAATGGACTCAACAGGAGTAGCTTATTTATCGGGTATCCTCATATTTCTCGACAAGGACTGATGACTATGTAACCTTATCGTCAGGTATCCTTGCATTTTTCGACAAGGATTGATGACCATGTAACTTTATCATCAGGTATCCTTGCATTTTTTGACAAGGATTGATGACCATGTAACTTTATCATCAGGTATCCTTGCATTTTTTTTCGACAAGGACTGATGACCATGTCACTTGGTTATTGTAAATTGAAGAAAACTATTAGGTATGTAGACACATACAGAAAAAAGACATGTCTTACCCTTATATAGCTAACCCTATAACTGGACGTCCAATTATTATCGGTAGAGATACCTTTAATCAAATAGTTATGGAATCCCATGATTATATTGATGGAAGGCTTGTCCGTAGACAAACTGCACCTCCACCTGAAGAGCAACCTGTATATTTAAATACAGATACAGGACGTTATGTTCGACGTGGTACTAGAACATATCATAGACTGATTGAGAGTGACTATGAGGTAGTTGAGGATTACTACCTTGTCCATTATGAAGAAGAGGCGCTTATAGAGGAAATCATCAATGAAACACGCTATAATGAGGAAAATCTTGATGGGCAGCGGTTAACTTTCAATGATATACAACAAATCAGGGCCGCTATTCAGGCTGACCAAGATGAATATGATGATTTTATCTTACAGCAAGATACGACTAACGGAACACCTTCCTCTGGTCCTTCCGGTCATCCACGAACTTTGGAGACCTCCATACCCCGAGACTTGCAGAGCTTAATATTGAGTTGTGTAGGGAATGTCTCATGCCTGTAAGCCCAAGTGACTTAACGGACAAGTTGTGCAAGGACTGCTCCGAATAGTTACTTAATTTTGAATAATTCTTTTTTACATAAAGAAAGATAGCCATGTCAACATCAATCGTAATAAACCAGTGCCAAAACTGTGGAGTAATCACTCCAAAAACAGCACATAGAGGATTATCCAGTGTATTATACAGACAGATTATAAAGAAGATTAGTGATGAGAATGACCCTCTACAAGCGCCTTGGGACTTGCTAGGGATAAGTTAGTTCAGATCATTCGTCGGGCAAGTAATGTGGACTTTACACAATTGTTTACACAAAGACTGGATATGAAAATTATGGATGGAGAGCCATATGAAGATATTAGGAAGTGGCTTCTCGAACAGCTTATAGCCATAGGTTGTGATAGTGGAGAAATTGCCTTATATCAATTTCTAAGGGATACATATCCAGATGGTATCGACGAGCCTTTCAATACATTCTATGAGAACTATGTAAATCATATAAGTAATTCAATGACTAAAAACTTTGCTTCTCGCCTCCGGAGCAATAGGGTTGAAGGCTAAGATGTTAAGGATTGACTTTCGAAGGCCGTAAAAAAAGTGCTACGATTCTTAGAGCTTGCAGACGAATTACTTGATATTCTCACAAGATACTATTAATCCCTACTTGTAATGCTCGACGGTCCATGTGGCTCTTAGAAAAGATCTGTAGAAGGACTTCAATACCTTCTATTATTTTTTTATTATCCAGAGGGCGACTAGACTTCAGGGCTTCATATCGGGAGAATAACTCCTTCACATTCTCAGTTTTCAGAGTTTCAGTCTTTGCAGTCCTACCCTGTACTTTTGCTAAGAAGTCCTGAAAGTCAGCTCCTAGGGTCTTACCAGAGAGTCCATAAGCTTCCCGAAAGACAAATTTAATCCAGGTATCTGTATTCTTGGCTAAGACACCAGGTACAAGTAAATGTTGACGCTCTTTAGGGGATGGAAATACCCGAGCAAATTCAATCAAGTGTCCACCTTTTTTTGCTTCAGATACAGCTTTCTGACCATAGGGACTAAACTTGGATCGAACTGTGATTGAACTGGGTTCAGACTGAGATCGAACTGGGTTCAAACTTGGATCAAACTGAGATTGAACTGAGATTGAACTAGGATTGAACTGAGATTGCTCTGTGATCGAACTGAGACTAGTATCCCATCTTACTCGAATGGACAGCGGATCACTTTTAGGACCTGCCCAAGATCAAACACTACAAATTCACGTTGCGTAGTAGATCATCAATTACTGCTGCTAATGATCTGATTCTTCTGTATATAGGCGGATGATTCTCTTGGTATCTGTAAGGCTCCCATGACCTCCATGCAGTGAGATGTAGTTAACATTTTCTCGAATAGCCTTAGGAATGGCAAAGAATCTTTGGGCTACATAAATACATGAAATATTTTGTGTCGTCCATGTGTAAAGTAACCAGTGATGAGATCCTGGATTTTTTTAGGTGCATCCATCAGATCCTCGAAGATTACCACAGTAGCTTGAGAGTCAAAAGAGTCAATCTCTGGAATTTCACTATGAAGCATTGCAGTGAATGGGATCTTCTCCTCTTCGAAAAATCATGTACAACTGCCCACTTTGGCTCGTCAAGATATCTGCCAACTAAAAGTACTGCATCACATAGTACATACCGATTACCATCCTCCTTTGCCTTCTTGTCACCCATTAACAAGTTAATAATCATAGTTATCTTACCTGAGTCTGAGCTACCTGCTACGGCTAATCGAAAGGGCCATGATGGAGCAAACTCATTGCCTTGTCTTGAGTCAGTCGTGTACTCATCCAAATTGTATACATAAAGATCCATTTGAATTTTATTCTAACTTAGTTTAAATACTATGTCGACATCAACACCAATTCCAGTTTATACTCCTTCAGAACCTACTGGACCGCCTCCTGCACACTTGGCTAATGAAGAAGACGATGATGAATTAGTTAGAATACTAAAGGCTCATGCAAATTTATTGACTACCAGGGGTCGTTTAACTGTTGATTCAGGAAGATACAGGAGGCAAATAATCAAATCAAACATATTATTAATATATTAATGTATCGCTGTAAAGCAAAACATAAAGAACTTGGTATTACAAAAGATTTGTTAGTTTTTGCACAAGGTAAGATAAATGCATTTGATGAAACGTTTACTAATTTAGAACGTCAATTAGTTATTATACGTGCTGCCAATGATAATTTCATAGAAGAAAACCATAACCTGCAAAGAGATTATGATACTATGGTAGAGCTTCGTCGACGGGCTATAGGTGAACGTAATCAGGCACGACATGAACGTAATGTATTACAAGCAGACTATACTCAAGCAGTAAGGGATCGTAATGAGGCTCAAAATGCTGTGAATCGTGGTAATATCCTTTTAAATCATTGGCGGCTGAGGGCTACTCGGACTGGAGGACAACTTGTATTGGTTAATGCGCAAGCTTGGACAGGGTTAATGCACAGCTAGCACATGCTAATAATAGGGTGCGTTTTGGGATTCAGACATTAGGGAGACTTAGAAATAGACTTTTCCAACAGATAGCTGCTCTTAGAATTCAGGTACAATGGTTTCGAATTAGACAATTGAACCCTCCTCCACCTCTTTTAAACAATCCACTAGAGACGATATGGCTACCACTGCGATAGGATTGCCGATTTTTGAGGAGTAAAGCTTACTGATGATGTTGATACATTTGTTAGGCTTTATATGGGTTATCTTGATACTATTAATCTTAACCCATACGCTGCTGGAGGGCCACCAGAGTCTTGGAAAAGAGCTATGGGTATACTTAGAAGCTGCATGGCTGGTGAAGCGGCTGAATGGTTTGATCGAGAAATTACAGGAAAAAATTGGGAACTTTCTGGTATCACTTCAAGAGGTGGAGCTAATTTAGCTGCTTTTCTAAGCATTAGTAATACCCGAAGGTGCAGGAAAACCAAATGCAGGTACCTATGTAAATGGGTCCCCTGAAGCACATGTTTATGCTACAGATGGAGCTAATGCATTAGTAACTATTAGAGCAGCATTTATTCCTACTCATGATTTAATAGGTGGAGATAAAGCTTGGGGAAGAGCTGGTGCTCGTCCGACAGATAGAGCTGCTCCAGCTACTGCAGATGCTGGTGTTGCTGCTAATAATAATCGTTCTATAGTTTTTCCAGGTATTAAACCTAACCTCGGTGCCATTTGATTGGCGTTAACACAATTTCCAACTATTTTAGTATTTGAAAAGAAACGTATCCGTTTTAACAGTCTTTATCAGGAAAATGAGCCAGTCGATGCATTTTATAGAACTGTAAAGAGAGCTGGAAAATTACTAAAACTAACTGATGATCTTATTATTGACCAGTTCTTTAGAGGTCTTTCGGCTGATAATATTTTTGAAGCAGAAAGGTTTAGTAATCTTAATCCTGATGACTTGGTTAAACATCTGAGAAATTTAGAACGGAGAAGGGCTGAAATGCGGCAGGGTTACGAAGATAGAAATCGACGACTTGAAGCAGATTACAGTGATGTAAGCTCAACCTCCGTTAGGAAAACAGGAACCTGTCGTACTGACATCAAAGTCATCTGGGGTTACTCAAGAACAATTACAAGAGTTACTGGGCTCAGAGCTGAGGAACTTACCAAGAATTTTCAGGTGCAATTTAAACAATTACAGGCTCGGCCAGTTCGTAATCCACCAGTCTATAGACAGCAGATTAAACCTGTTCGACCAAAACCACAGAGACGTGTTGTTCAGGATCCTCGGGATCCCTGATTGGGATGATGGTTATGTAGATCGTGATGTTGGTGATGACCCTGATGCTCCTGAGTGGACTTTGGATGATCATCAAAATGCTATTGATCTTATTATGGGATATAAACGTGGGACGTCTAAAATACTTACAAAACAACTTCAGAAGGCTAAAGATAGACGTGATGATCTGGATTTGGCCCGAGCAATGAGAAACCTCGATCTTAATGATGATGCTATGGACATTGATACTGCGAGTTTTGGAAAAAGATGGTGATGTCTATATGGTTCGTGTTGGGTCAAAAAAAAAGTAGGTTCGAGTATCTCAAAACTTCTTAAGTCGTCCCCAAATAAGACAGCAGTTAGCTCTTCTAGTGTGCCATTGAAAGGCAAAGCAACCCCTGTTAAGATTCCTGTGAAAGTTACTGGTAGTAAGTCCACACCTGCAAAAGCTGTTACTAAGAATGACTTATTAAGCCTGTTAAGGTCTGCAGACTTTAGGAAATTACTCCGTGAGATTCTTCAGGGAGGAGTTATTGTCTGCTAGAAAAGTCACAGAGATTCGGAGGACCTAGTTGAGGAGGAACAAGAAGAGGATATCAGGGGTAGATGATCACATGGATATTGACATAGGCTCGTTTAGAGAATACTAAAGATCTTTTAGCGCTGGATGGGGAGGTTAATGGAATAGCAATTCAGTGTTTAGCAGACAGCTTGTGCTAATGCGTCTTTTATTCAGAGAGAAGCTGCTAAGGAATTAGGGTTGGATATTGACAAGAGTATTACATATAACATATCTGGTGCTTCGGGAACAGGTAGGACATTCGGCATGGTAAAGGGAGTGACTAAGCTTTAAACACCCCTGATTATGCTATCGCTGAGGACCTTGCAGTCTTAAGTGGTTACAAGCGTAGGGAAATTGGGTTAAGCCGAATGTGTCTGAAACGTTACAATTATGATGTCCATGAATCACGTGAACATATAGCCTTTACCTGTGATGGGAAGAATGTTTTTATCCCGATAGTTCCTGATGCTAATCGAGGGGATAAAAAATAAGACCCTTTAATTCTTCTATTTTTTTTATTCCCAAAATTTGCGAATTAAGTCAGGGACATCCTCTTTCAACCGGTCAGCAGGTTCCCAAGTAGCTCCAAGTGTCTGGATAGCGCTCCCACTTAACCAAATACTGGTCTTGACCTTTTCTAATGCGATGCCGAAGTATCTGCTCAGGAACAAATCTTTCAGGTTGTCCTCTTATCACAGAAGTCAGGTGGAGGCTTTTCATTAATAGGAACTACTTGCAATTCCTTTCGGGTATATGCACATCTGGATACACCTAATCAACCATGTGGTCCATTAAGGAGATATGTAGGAGGCTGTTCGGGTGAGAGTATCATTTTTTTGATTACACGAATGTTTGGGTTCCATCTTATGTCTCACCCTTATGCGGAATTTTCCGTGAAGTTTATTAGCAGTCTGAGATAGGTTCATCTAACTTGACTCTGACACGTGCTCCTTCGAGGAGATCCGTCTTTTTTGACACTTTGGGTGATCCCTTGTCGGAATGTCTGGGGGGATTTCTGCTGCCAGAGTTCATTTACTTTACTCACTATATTATGGAAATCTTCTGACCATTCCACGGACGTCACCCCGGTTTTCAACTCCTGTGCTACCATTCGTTTAAGAAGGGGTTCTTGGATGGCTTGGATAGCTCTTTCAGCATAAGATTGCTGTTTATGCCTTATGGCTCTCTGAACCGCATCATTACCCCTAGGCTGTTCGGGAAAAATCACGTACCTGGTCGTTAGTGAATTCTGATCCGGAGTCTGTCTCCAGTCTGTGTGTTGGTGGCTTAATACGATTTCTTCTGTAGATTTTGACAAACCCATTTAGAACTCTATTTGCAGTCTTATCCTTTAGGGGTTCTGCATCAACTCTTTTTCCTGCAACTTCCACCACTACGAGAAAATAGTGGAATCCTTTGGGGTCAACTGGCATCTCTGCAAGATCTGCCTGATGTGTTGCATTTGGTTTCCATACAATTACCTTTGGGCGTTCTGTTGACTTTTCCTTTAGGGGCTTTTTGTATAGGTTGTAATGCTCTTCACCTTTTAGAATTCGTGCTGGTCTCGGAGAGATTGTAGTACTTATAGTAATTCTAACAAGTGTGACGATATTACAACAAATTAAAGAAATGGTTTTAGACTTCAAATCTTAAAATGACACGTTTTTACTGCCTAAAGTGCAAGAAGGAAACTGAGACGGCTAGTGAAATACAAGATATATTTACAAATGGGCATTACCGGCTGCATGGTACTTGCGCAATTTGTGGTATGCATAAGAATACTTTTACTGGAATAGACTGGGTGATCAAGAAGAAGACTAAGGAGAAAAAGAAAGAAACCGCTGCTAAGAGACGGCAGACGGCTTACAATCGGCAATGCAAAAAACTTGGACAGAAAATCTTAGATTCTGATGACACGTGTAAACAGTGTATTGATAAATGCCTTAAGGAGGCGAAAAAAGAGGAAGACGGATTAGTACTGTCTTCTAAACTTATCTTGATATGCTCTATTCTCAATACCCATTGTTCAATTACTTATTTTTTCTGACGGGGGCGGGACGGGGTTGGTCTTACCGGCTCTATAGACCTTCTAGGGGCGCTTACCTGCTAACTTACCTGGTTTGCTATCTCACTGCTTCCAACAGATTATTAGACGGAATCCTGACTTGTTCCAGATGTTCCGGATGTGGCGGATCTGGGGGTAAAAATAAAACTTTTTCTGGGGGGATGTCCTCTCATATTTTTTCTGAAACATCTGCCACATCTGCCACATCCGGGACAACCCTCTCATTATATCCGTTATTCCTTCCTTTTCTATTGTTTTCTAGTTATTTGGTATATATATTTGTTCCATATGTTGTCCCAGATTGTGGCGGATATATGGGGATTCCTGAGGCCCTAAGGGGCCAGATGAGTACTGCGAGGCCTCTAGGCCGAGGTGGGTGGAGCGGTAGCGAGACCCACATCCAGCCCGACGACATAATGATCAAAATGATAGTCCAGAAATAATGGAAGTTTCTAGTAACTCTGAATCAACTAGTATTATTAATGATAATAATCAAAATGAACCAATAAATGAAAATACTTTATACAGTAGTAGTAGTAAAGAAGAGAATAATGAAGTTGAGGATAATGAAGAAGATGAAGATAATAATGAAGAATATGATAGTAATAATAATGAAGGTTATGATAATAATAGTAATGAAGAATATGATAATGAGGAATGTGATGACCATTATGATGAAGAATATATTGATGATGAGAAATATGATACTAATGGAGAATTTGATGATAATGATGAAGAATATGATAGTGATCGGGAAGAAGATAATAGTGGGTCAATTCCAAAAGAATTTCGTAAGTACTGTATATTTTAATCTATTATACAATTATTTTAAATCTGATATTAACCTATCTAAATATTGTTAGATTTGTCAGATAATCTAATAAAAGGACTACAGCTTTTATATGTTAAGGAAAAACATACACTTTCAAATGAAGCATTTAATGAAATTATGAGAATTTTTGGTATATTGGATATTTCTCTTTATAAGCTCCAAAAAAGATTGAAAAGTATTGTTCCACTTAAGCCAAAACTTGTAGATATGTGTTGGAATTCATGTTGTGCATTCATTGGAGAGAATGCAGATTGTAATATATGTCCTATATGTCAAGAACCACGATATGTACCTGAAAGAACACCACTGCAACCTCGAAAGTTATCTGCATACTTTTCTATAATTGACAGTTTACGAATACAATATAGAAATCCATTTCGGGCTAAAATTCTCCAATATAGGCATGAATATACATCAAGTGAAGAATATGTAACTAATAATGGCAAGATTGGAGATGTATTTGATGGCGATCGGTACAAGTTTTTAGCTGCATCAGGTTTATTTCCTGATTATCGAGATGTTGCCTTGATTGCATCAATAGATGGCTATCAGTTATTTAAGCAGAAGCGAAATGACTGTTGGATTATTTTACTTTTAAATGCAAATCTTCCACCATCTCACAGAGTAAAAAAAGAAAACTTAATGATAACTGCAATAATCCCAGGACCAAAATCTCCAAAAGATTTTAATAGTTTTTTACAGCCACTAGTAGATGAGTTAAAACAACTTGAAGGTATATTTTATTTTAATATAACGAGAAATTAATTTATATTATTGTTAATTATTATAATTATTAATGATTATTATAAATATTCAGCTGGTGTAACATGTTATGATGCAGCATCACAAGAAACATTTATACTACGAAGCCATATCCTGTCATGTTCTGGAGATATTCCTGCCCTATCCAAAGTTATGTGCCTTTCTGGCCACAATGCTTACTATGGATGTCGTTTTTGTTATTTATGTGGAATATATTCCAGTACAGCTAAACATATTTATTTTCCACTGCAACCACCACGCGGATATGATGGAACTAATTATGATCCAAACAATTTGCCAATGCGCTCTCACGCCAGCTATCTTCAAGATATTGAAGCAGTAGAAAATAGAAGTAGAGTTAGGAATAGAATAATGCATGAACAAGGTAAACTTTGATACTTTGATTTGTATAATTATAGAATATTTATGAATTAATTAATAAAATATTTAATAATAGGTGTAAATGGTCGTAGCATCTTATTGGAATTACAATCAATAGATTTTCCTGCATCATTTTCAATAGATATCAGCATGCACTTTTTGAAAATATAGCTCCACATATGTTTCGCCATTTTAATGGAAAGTTTTTTAACAATGAAGAACTTAATGATACTGATTATAAAATTTCATCTGACAGCTGGAATGAAATTACAAAAATAATTGAACAAAATCGAAAAAACATGCCAATGGGATTTGGACGACCTCCTATTAATATTTTAAAACATCACTCTGCTTTTAAAGCAGAAGATTGGTACAATTGGATAGTCTTATATTCACTTCCACTTCTTCACAATTATTTGCCTACAAGGTATTATATTTTAAATTAATTGGTTATTTCAGTTATTATACAATATTAATTAATTTACTTTAAATTTTTAGACATATAAATGGATGGGCAAGATTTGTTAGGGGCGACTCAATTGTGCCTTGAACCAACTATTTCTAGGCAAGAACTTGAAGAAATTCGATTAATTTTTATTAGATTCATTCATTACTATGAGAAGTAAGATCTTATTATATTATATTCCATCTTTTTTT
This sequence comes from Rhizophagus irregularis, assembly GCF_026210795.1. Taxonomy (NCBI): domain Eukaryota; kingdom Fungi; phylum Glomeromycota; class Glomeromycetes; order Glomerales; family Glomeraceae; genus Rhizophagus; species Rhizophagus irregularis. The sequence continues at coordinate 1,444,496 of NC_089446.1, read as the reverse complement.
CATTTGTTGATAAATATTGTTACTAACATTTAAATAAAAACTTAGTGAATACTATCAAAGAGATTCTGATCGACTTCCAGCAACTCTTATTAGCTTTCATTACCTCTTACACATAGCATATTCAATTCAAGAAACAGGTCCACCATGGGCAACATGGCAATTTCCGATAGAGAGGCTATTTGGAATGTTAATACCTTTGGTCCATTCTAGACAGCATCCATATAAAATCAGATAACTATGTGGTTACAATTTGCACACTTGCAATACTATTCTGAATATAATCAGAAGGTTTTAAATATTTTTCAAAAAGGTCCATTAAAACGTGCTTTTAGTTTCTCAAATACTGGAGAAAAATTGCATCCTCCATTTCAAAAGTATAATATGACAAATTCAGAGATTCAAAAGGTTAAGCAATATTATGCTACTGCGTTAGATTTGGCAATAAATGACATAGGTGTATGTATCTATATTTATATAATTGACATTACAAGAATCTTAATTTTAAATACAAAAATTGATTAAATTTAGGTAATTACCGAACATATCCAAAAGTATGGCAAGTTGCAGACTGAATCTGGGGTATTAATTGGCTCAAAACTTGCTAATCGCAAAGGAGATATAGTGCGAAATAACTATTCAATTGCTGTAAGAAAATTTTTAAATTATATTATTTTAAATCATTCTGCTAATATTTTATTATTATATAGGCAAAACTTCTGGTTGACAAAAATGCACATCTACCAAGAGCACCTGTTGATTTTGAAGAGCGTGAATTTTATGGTCAAATCTTATATTATTTTGTACATGAACTTAATAATGAGTTATCAATGCTTGCCTTTGTGCAATGGATAAGAAACCCAGAAAAATTAAGCAACAATGTACTATTTTTTCGCTACTTTGGTGAAACAAGTGTTGTTAATGTGGCTGCTATTGATCGTTGTGTGGGATTTCTTGAAATAGCAGTAAATAAGTTTATTATAATTGATAGAGAAAATCGTATTTCATTTAGATAAAAACTTAGTATTATTCGGGTTATAATTTTAGTGCAATCAGATTGTTATTTAAAATCAATATCAATTTTCAGAGTATAATTGGAATATTTTCAAACTAGATATAAAATTGGATTATTTTCGGAATTTTTACTAAAAATTTTCTTATATTGAATTTCTAAATTTTGACTAAAAATATCATTCACAGTGTAATCGGAATGTTTTCAATGTTTTTCGGAATACTTTCAAAATATCTGGAAAATAATCGGAGTATATTGAATAAAAATTTTTTATAGGGTATTATTAATATTATTTGAACGTCCGGAGATTCTTTAATTATATTAAAGAATCTCCGGCGACTATATTATCTTGTTTCAAGTCCTTGGAGCATATAGTATAGCACTAATCCTTTTATAGATGTGTATCATAATAATTTGTAACCGGTGTAACCTATCACATAAAAAAGTAACATAACACCACTTCTCTCAATTTTAAAATTTAACCGGTTAAAAATCGACTTTGGATGTTTTAAAGAATTATACCTTTATAATAAATAACGTAAAGCAATTAAATTTGGATTATAAATTAAATTGATATAAGAAACTTTAGAAAGCAAAAAAGAAAAGAAATTCAACATGAACTCGAACCATAGTAGAACAGACAATATAGTCCGAGAAAAGGATAATATAATCCGAGAAAAGAATAACATAATCCGAGAAAAGGATAACATAATCCGAGAAAAGAATAATATATTCCGAGAAAAGGAAAACATAATTCGAGAAAAAGAGTACATAATCCGAGAAAGGGATACTATAATTCGAGAAAAGGAAAATATAGTCCGAGAAAAGGATAGATTAATTCGAGAAAATGATAAGATGGTCTATGATAACATGGTTCATGAGAAGGATGTCATGATTCAAGAGAAGGATTTCATGATTCAGGAGAAAGATGTTATGATTCACGAAAAGGACGCTATGATCCAGGAGAAGGATAACTTAATTCATGAGAAGGACGTCATGGTCCAGGAGAAAGATGTCATGATTCAAGAGAAGGATGTCATGATCCATGAAGGATAAGGAATTCAGAAGATTTAGGAAAAGACAACGAAACTCAAGAAATTTTTTAAGAAGGTTCAATAAAATGAATCAGGAAAAAAAATGAGATTTATAACGGTGATACTAAATTCAAAAATAAAGTTTCTATGATGACAAAATAATTAAATTAAATTTAATGAATATATATAAGTTATATTCTTATTTAGTAGATTTATATTATCAAAATAAAGAAATTAATATTTCTTAAGTACAACTTCGCGTTATTGAGTTATTGAACAAATCGGTGATTCGGCATGTCAAGAGCAGAAACTGTATACAAGAGCAAGGATTTAGCGTTAGAGTTGGGGATACAACCAAAGTATAACTTATTAAATTACGACAATACAGTATAATTTTGAAGTCCTTGGAAAATAGATGATTTACAATATTGTTGATAAAAATATATTCCTAACTCTATTGATTGTTTTAAACAATGAAATCGGCAAATATCGCGAGCTCAAAGATCCTGAAAGAAAAAAAATTGAAGATATAGTTGGCGAAATAATTAGTATGATAATGAAATAGATAATATAATTATTGATATTTGCTACTTTATAAAATAAACTATAACAACAAGAAATTATTATAGATCATTTGATATTGAATTCTCCTCTCAAGTAAATTCAATAACAGAATTTGTGATCGCATGTACTCAAATATCACAATCAAAATTATTTGTCAGTGCTGGATAATTATGATTGATTGGGTCGAAAAAGAATCATATGTGTAGTTATCGTTAGAATTATTATGGAAATTATTTGTATTTAATATTCGATGCTTTGCAATCGACTGAACTTATCAATCTAGCGTTGGTCGCTAGGACAATTATTTAGTTACTTGCCTTTAGTAAACTGTCATACAAAAAGTAAATGTGAAAACGCTAAACCTTTTATAGATATGCAGCATAATCATTTGTAACCTATATATCCTTACATGTAACGTAACAGCAATTTCCCAAAATGTTTATTTAACCATCCGCAACGAAATTTTTTTTTCTATTTTAGAAAGCAAAAAGAAAAAAATTCAAGAGAAAGATAATATGGCCCAAAAAAAGATTAACTTAATCCGAGAAAAAGCTAGAATAATCGGTGAAAAGAATATCATAATCCAGGAAAAGAATAGCATTATCCAAGAAAAGGTCAACCTAATCCGAGAAATTGTTAACATAGCCCGAGAAAAAACTAACATAGTTCGAGAAAAAGTTAACATGGTCCAAGAAAAGACCAAAATTGTCCGAGAAAAAGGTAACATAGCCCGGGAAAAGGATAAAATAGTCGACAATGACAACATCTTTGATAGCATTATCCATGAAAAAACAAGAGAAGGATATCATACTCCAAGAGAAGAATGTCATGATTCATGAGAAGGATTCCATGATCCAGGAGAAGTATAATATGATCCACGAGAAGGATACCATTGCCTACGAGAAGGATGTTATTATTCAAGTAAAGGATAAAGAAATTCAGAAAGTTTAAAGAAAAATATAATAAAATCAATAAAAAGTTTCACAAAAAGGACAACTCGATTCAAGAAATAAGCCTAATATTTAAAACAAAGATTTCTAAATACCAATATGTTAATTATAAACGATAATAAAATAAATTTAGTTAAAATATATAGAAAAATAAAATAGAGTTCCTAAATTACGACTTCACATTATTGTAAGTATACAGACCCAGTAAATAGTTTTTGTATAAATTTATACCAAACGGGCTCATTGGCTCGAAATTAGCTCAAATTTATGCAAAAAATAATCCAAATTTAAGCCAATATAGAGCCAATTATATATGGATGAGCCCATTTGGTACAAATTTATACAAAAACTATCTACTGAGAGACCTCAAGAAAACTATGGAATAGAAGCTGTTATGTATAGAAGCTGTTATGTATACAATTTAAAAAAGAATCGTATTAGAGTTGATGGAATAATACAATCAAGTATAATTAAATTGTGATTGAAGTACTTGGAGAAGATTTAATAATGGTAAAAGAAATATGGATACAATAAAATTGGCAAGAAAAAAAATTGAAGATATGACTGATGAAATTATTAAAATGTCGTTATTTTATTTTAAACTTAACGTTCAAGGACTTCGCTGATTAATCATAATGACAGTATATGTTACCCTAGTTTTATGAAAGAAATTGGGGATAGATAATACTGCAATTGATTTACCTCCCTTAATAGAAGAAAGAATTCAAGGATAAATCATATTTTTTTTGGTAATTAACAATAGAAGAATTTTAAACAAAATTTAGAATGATGCTTATTACTGTACAATTAACAAAATAATTCAAAGATTACAATAAATTGAGCGTCCTACGAAATATTGCATAATGCGGGCCAAAAAATCATGTGTGCGTTTTATTTTAAAACGTTGTGACGATCAGTCCAAGTGATGTTAATATTGACCGCACCAATCCATTTATAGATGCGTAACATGTAACGAAATTTGTTCCACATCGTCTCATTGTCTTTTGTAATAAAGAAATAGAAAGTAACAATCCAAAGAAAAGGATAAAATAATTTGAGATAATATGGCCCAAGAAAAAGTTAACTTAATCCAAGAAAAGACTAACATAATCCGAGAAAAGGCTGGCATAATTCGAGAAAAGAATAACATAATACGAGAAAAGAATAACATAGCCCAAGAAAAGGCTAATTTGCTCCAAGAAATTGGTAACTTAGTCCGAGAAAAGGCTAGTATAGTTCGAGAAAAAGTTAACGCAGTCCGAGATAAGGGCAACATAGTCCGAGAAAAATGTAATATAATCCGGGAAAAGGATAAAATAGTTCGTGAAAATGATAACACTGTCTATGATAATATGATACACGAGAAAGATACCATGATCCAAGAGAAGGATATCATAATCCAAGAGAAGGATGTCATGATCCATGAGAAGGATTCCATAATCCAGGATAAGTATCATTCGATCAACGAGAAAGATGGTGTATTCTACGAAAAGGATACCCTGATCCACGAGAAAGATACCATGATCCAAGAGAAGGATGCCATGATTCATGAAAAGGATAAAGAAATTCAGAGGATTTAAAGAAGAGGATTCAAAAAAAGATAAACCGAGTCAAGATTTAAAACAAAAATTATTAAATTCAAAAAGAAAGTTTCTAAATACCGATATGTTAATTTAAAATGATAATAAAATAAATTTAGTTAAATTAAAGATATTTATAGTGTTCTTTAAGTTATATTCACATTATTGAACGATGTTTAAGTATACAGACCCTCAAGGAACTTTGGACAATTAAAAAAGAATCTTCTTATTGTTGATGGAATGATACAATCAGTTATAACACTAAATTATGACAAAACATTTTTGAAGTTCTCGGAGAGGATTTAATAATATTAATGGTAAAAGGAATACGGCTAATTTTATATAATGAAATTGGTAAGTATCGCAAGCTCAGATTCTGAAAAAACAAAGAAATTAAAGAAATTGAAGATATGGATGGCGAAATTATTAAAACCGTTGTTACTTTATTTTATTTTTTGTACCAAAATATGGACTCAAAGCTAATGGAAAGGTTGAGTTTATCTTCTCTCATTATATAAAGCTAAATTTATACTTTTTAAATCGCTTTTACAGAATACCGAGGATACTGACTTACAGAGAAAAATTAAAACAATATGCATTAAATTCTGGAGAGAATATTGCACGGAAGATATAGAAATGATTAGACCAGTTTCTGATTAATCATAACGACAATATAGATTCTAGTTGTATGGAAGAAAATTGGGATGATAATGGAATAGATAATATAGCTGCTGGTATTTGCTTCTCTTAATAGTGAAAGAATTCGAGGATAAATTTTATTTTCTAGTTAATAAAACTATGATTGGACAATAGAGGAATTTTAAACAAAATTTTTGATGATTTTATTACAATTTACAGTACAAGATAACTCTCAAAGATCATGTATATTGAGCGTCCTAAGAACACGTGCTCGTCTTATTAATGCCGTATGTCTTATTAATGCCGTATGACGATCCTGGCTGATGGACGTGCAACATAATAATTTGTAACCGAAATAACGTAACACTACTCATTCCGAGTCTGCAACGAAATTTTATTTCCATATCATCTTTAGATGTTGCAATTAAGAATAGAAAGCAACTTAATTTGAATGATTAAGTTAAACCACTATAACATAAGTTAAGAAAAGGATAATATGGTCCAAGAAAAAGTTAACTTAATCCAAGAAAAGGTTAACTTAATCCGAGAAAAGAATCACATAATCCGAAAAAAGAGTAACATAGCCCAAGAAAAGGCTAGCTTACTCCGAGAAATTGCCGACATAGCTCAAGAAATGGCTAGCATAGCTAGAGAAAGAGTTAACATTGTCCGAGATAAGGGCAACATAATCCGAGAAAGATGTAACATAATCCGAGAAAAGGATAGAATAGTTCGTGAAAATGATAACATGGTCTATGACAATATGATACACGAGAAGGATGCTATGATCCATGAGAAGAGTATCATGATCCAAGAGAAGGATGCCATGATCATACCACGATCCACGAGAAGTATTACATGATCCAAGAGAAGGATGCCATGATCCACGAGAAAGATGTCATGATTCAAGAAAAGGATAAAGAAATTCAAGGGATTTAAAGAAATATAATAAAATTCAATAAGAGGATTCAAAAAAAGGATAAACAAAAGATAAGAAATCTAATTATCAAATGATAATAAAAAATAGTCCAGTTAAAGATGTTTATATTATTCCGTAAGTATATAGAAAACGGATAGAAGTTGCTATGTATACAATTAAAAAAATCGTGTAGTTGATGGAATGATACAACCAAAGTATAACTTATTAAATTATGACAATGTATTTTTGGAGATCTTGGAGAGGATTTAATAAATGTTAAAAAAAATACGATTATTTTTAAATAATGAAATTGGTAAATATCGTAATCTCAAAGATTCTGAAAGAAAGAAGGAATTGAAGATATGGCTGGTGAAATTATTAATATAGACTTAACGTTCAGCTGATTAATCATAACGACAATGGGATGATAATGATATCATCCCAAAAATGTCATTAAGTAAATTCAATACATATCCATTATATGTATAATGCAAAATTAATGCTAAATATTCTTATACCTTATGTTAAGTTATTATGTTGCTATCTGAATTTGGTATTAATTTAAAATCGCTTATTTAAGATTATTAATGATTAAAATTATTTTTATGACAATATTTTTTTATTGTAAGTTTAGCAATAAAAAATTTAATTTTTCAATCTTAATGTTTAATTAAATATTCTTTATTATACTTTATGATTTTATAATATAATTAAATTGATTTTTTCAAAAAATTTCATTATTAATGTATAAATATTAAGTTTAATAAGCCATAATCATTAATTTAAATATTAGTTTAAAATACTTTATGCATTTTTATTTGGTGAGAAAATTATTATGAAATGTTTATATTTTTAATACTCAAGAATTAATGTTTTAATTTGAAATAATCAATTTTGCTTTAGCAATTTAACATATTATAATGTAAAGCTATAAAATAAAATTAATCATATTTATTATAAGCTAATACATATGCTAATAAATTACAGCAACTAGACTTTTGAATTTCCTACTTTTTGGTAAATATTTTCCTTACTAACAGTTTTACCCTTCATTGCTAATTTGATTATACCAACTGCAAATGTTAGACTTAGTATGTTACCAGTGAAAATTTTACTTTCATATAAAACTTTACCTTGGAATTTTCTTAAATTCTATTGGTTAATTAACTAAAAAGGAAAAAAATCAATAATGTAATATAAAAGTTCCTTTTATAATAGGATCTTTAAAGAGTTTTATATGTAAATCTTACTTTAGACTATAAGGTATAATGTTGCTACCTAAAACTCATTTAACAATAAAATTCAAAAATCCAAAACTCAAAAACTTTATTTTTAATGAAAAAATTGGTAAATCTGAAACTTCTCTAAATTATAAGTAGTTTCAGAAAAACATAAAAACAGTTTAGACAATTAATTTTATTATAAAAAATAGTTTAAATTGAATTTTGACTAAACTAAAATTTTAAAAAAAATAGTTTTGGTAAGTATCCAAGTATCCTTATTTTAAATCATATATAGTTACTTTTTTTATAAATTAAAAAAAAAAATAAAATCAAATTATAATTAATAAGTTTTTTATATATTAATCTACTATTGTATTACTAACAATTAATAAATTTTACTATAAGTTATTAAACTAATTGATTAATAAGTTTAATAATATATCTAAAAAAAACTTAATTCTTTAGTTTTTTAATTTTATTTTTTTAGCTTTTATTGAAGTATCAAACAAGTTAAAATCTTTATATTCAATATTTAATTTTATTTTATCTATTTATTCTTTAATAAATAATTTGATATGTCAATTTTTTTACATTTTTAATTATTAATATTATAATTTTTCTTTAAAATATCTTGAATAAAAAGAAGTAAAACTAATGAAATTGAACAGTAATTAAAAAAGTCTAAAAATACTATAATTATATAAAAAAAGATAATAATAATTTAAATATAAAAAAATTGAAAAAAATAAAAAAGGTGAAAAAAATATTTTAGTAATAAAATATTAAAGAAGTTACTAATAATTAACTATTAAATTTGAAATATTTATTAAGGATGTGCCAAAAATTACATGATTTAGTGGGTGGGTGAAGTCAGGTCCTGCAATCAGATATCACAATATACTTTTTATGGTAATAGTATATCTTTTATCCTTTAAACGGTAATGCAGGCAAATTTGCCTGCAATTTTTTAAAATAAATTATATCTAAATACAAACTTTATCAATATGATTTGGATTATCCTATAATTCCACAGTTATATTGATCTACATTCTTAAGATCAATCGTATTGGTTTAATATGCTGGCTAATCACCAAAATTAAACACAACACTAGTCGAAATAGGAATATTCGACCTCTAAAAAATTCAGCCTAAATTCGGCCAATTTTAAAAAAAATTGATCTAAATTAGTAATGATATACAATTCAATCTATATTCGACTCTGATTCGATCCTGCAGAATGATGGTCGAAATACGTATAATAAAATTAAACTATATTCAACCTAACAGAATAATGGTCGAACTATAACTTTTTTTTTACAAAAAATATAAAAAATAATGGCCGAATTGCATGCTTTTTTTATTTACTTTTCTAGATAAAATAGTGGTTATACTATATTAATAATACTAAATATAATAAAAAAATAATTTGTTAAAAAATGCTTTGAAATTCGAATTGGTGTAAATACCAGTTCGAATGTTATATTAAATCAACGCAAATGGAACTTTCTATTTATAGGAATAACGGCTAAATATTCCCTGGCATTAGATCGATCCGATTTTTTGTATTTTACAGGTATAAACTAACCTAAAATGTTGTGTATCGGGATTATATTGTCTCTACTGCTTGGGTAGAAACTATCTTCTCATAATTTGACGTTGCAAGTTTCGACATCATCGTCAATACTGAAATGGAATCGAGATGTCAAATTTGCCGGTTTGTACCATTTGATGTAAGCCAATTTGTGTGTCAAATTACGGGAAGATAAATGAACGCTATGTTCGAAAAAAAATTGGATTTGACCTGGGTAAGTATCAACGCTATTCCCATCACGATTAATAAATTTAGCTAAGACGAATGAGTTCTTAATATGTCGTGTTGCAGCAGCAGATCCAAAAGTTTCTGCACAGATTTGACATCTTCCATATCGATTCGCTCGTGATAATGATCGTCGAATTGAGTAAATTTTCCGCGAACGGTTTTCTGAATATATAATCTACATACGTATCCTCGTAATATTCGATAAGTAAATCGCAGATTTGTTCTCAAGATGAATATCTTTGGATTGCGGTGCTAAAAATTTACCCGGAAATTCCTCGCAACCAGTAATTGCGACTCCGATATATTTCTGAATTCATCAAAAATCGATACATTTCATCTGTAAAAAATCGAAAAGATTTAACGACAGAAGGTCGTTTATCAAGTAATTCGAGTCCTATTACTTCTGAACTTGAACTATTAATAATATCATTTATTTGCGTTTCGGTCATCAATCGACGCATTAGTTCAGGTTCGATTTGGCGGTAGCTATTAGGCAAAGATCCTAATAAATAATTTATTATTAATCTTTGCTAAATGAAATAATATAATTCGAAAAATCGACACAATTAAATTTGAATTACCTAATAAGCCATTCATTCGTTCAAAGCTAAAGCACCAGAACGAATACAGAGATTCGTAATCGTAAGAGCACTCGCATAGATGTAATGATAGGTGGAGGTTTGGCATTATTTTTTCTTCGCCATAGCATTCTTCGATCAATTTAATTATCTTTATCAAAAGTTCATGGGCTTCTTTCATATCGTTAATCTCCACAATTCGTCTAATCAAAATCGTACAAACTCTTATGAAATACGTAAGAATTTTGCGATCTTTACCCGAAAGATGATTCCATAAAGCAATAGTGGCATATATTAGGAAAAAGTTGCGCCATTGGTCAGCGGTAAAGTTAGAAAACCCTTCACCACAATGGATTTTACCAGGAATTCGTCCCAAATCTGATGGTACTTTAAATTCGTCTATTTTCTTTTGAATTGATTGAAGATCTTTTTCTGTTAATACACCTTCATCAATCCATATTCGTTTTGTTATCCATTTAGTGATTCCTAGAAAAAGGCAATGCATCGGATTTACAACAACAAAACGAATTGGATCAAAATACGGCAGTCTTAATATTTCAGACCACCTTACGCCATTCTCCTTGACGAATCTCTCTCTTTCTGCGTTAGATTTGCATCATCGCCATTCTAAAGCCTTTTGACGATGCTCGACTGGATCTTTCATGATAAACCAGTTGCTCATATTCGCCATACCACCAAAATTGCGATTATTGGCCCTTTTTTCGCATCGATGGCATAATGCAAGGGCAGAGATGTGCCCGCATAATTTTTGAGCTCCAGGAATATTGCACGAAGCAATTATTAATGCAGCTCGAATATCTTTGCCATTTGGACATTTATTAGTGCGATTAAGATTCACGCCTTCCCAAAGTGATTCTAATTCCATGATTATTAGTGAAAGGTAATGATTTACTCTATGTAATTTAACCTCATTGGGCCCCGGTAATATGCCAAGTATAAGCATATTTTCAGGCTTAAATCGAACATCCCGAGGTAGATTACATATTATTGCGTATATTACACCTGTACTGTAAATCGTTCCTTCGTACGGCTGGAACCAATCCAAATTTATCATTAATCCTAGATGAGTATCAACGCCGTCCGATCGGAAAAAGTTATTTGACCCTTGTTCGTTTGATTCCTTAAGATTTTGCCAAATTTGCCCGTCGTATATGTCTGATAAAACATTATCAATTACTGAACGACGAGTCCAATGCCGCAATAATTCTTCAAATCCCTGGTCGTCGAACATACTAAAGAAATGCTTGTGTATACTCGGATCCAGATAAATTAATTCAGGAACAATTGATATACTATTATTTAAAGAAATTTTCTTTCCTAAAGGAGTTTGACATTGCTTTAATCTCTTTGTGGCCGAATTTGGAAATTCGACATGGCTGCATTTCATAATAGTATTATCATCATTTGATATTATATCCTCTTTTTTGTATAATTTGTGGCATTTTTGGCAAGCTGCAAATTGCGTAAATCGATTGATAAGTCCTAACGCTTTTCTTAACATATATAATGAATTTGGAAATGATTCGGGATTGATATTTTTACACACTTTCAATATTATTTTAATAAATTGTATTAATTCTTCAATTGCAGTATTTGGTATGTTATGACTCGACCTGAACTTCATAATCCATATCAAAATCCCCTTAATTAGTTCATCGTTGGTAATTCTGAAATATTCGGTGTGTCTGAAATATCTGGTATATCAAACATAGGATGAGAATAATTCTCAAAATTACTTGAAAATTCGTTATCATCATTATTAGGAGAATCTTCTTGTGCCGAAGATTCACTAGTATAGATATCATCTAAGGTTGCATGCCGTAAGTATTGATTATTATATTTCGAATTACAACCTAAACGGGTTGTAATATTATAAACATAAGTTGTAATTTTGTTGTAAATACTATGCTATTGTGGTTAACTAAAAGATGATAATTCTGATTTACAACCATTATAATTACTTGATTCTTAGACTTACAACTATTTACGGCAGGCAACACTAATATTATCCATGTCATATTCAGTTGATTCAGCGACTTGCTCAACTTCAGTAATATGACGAAGTGTGCCTGTTTTTGACCTTTTTTTACGTGGAAGAAATACATATTGTTGTTTCTCATACGTATCATTATCAGAATATGTATCAATAGATATTGTCGTATCTTGTGGTTCTACTAACGATATTGTCGTATCTTGTAGTTCTTCTAATGATATTGTCGAATCAATCAGTTTTACTAACTCTTGAGACGTTGGAGCCTTATCGGAATTTAATTGTTCTAAAGAATTCGTTTGCTCGTGTCTCTCCTTTGTGCGCGGATCAATCATTTTCCCATTACAATTGCTGCAATAGCACAGAACCTTCGATCTTGGTTTTCTGGTCGTAAATTTGGCATAAGTTCGTTCAGAGGTTGAAGAACTCGGATTATTATATTCGTCCAAGATATTAGCAGCAATGCGTTTTCTTCTCCCTTTATTCATTTTTTGATAAAAGTCAGATATGATAAAGTTGTAATATGTTTTTACGTTGAATAAAATTGTAATTATTAATATCAAATTTTTAGTGATGTCGAATTTTTAGTAATATTGTGATTTTTTATATTCCGTTTTTAAAGTGATATTGATGGTATAATTAAAAAAACCATATAAAATTTGGACGAAATAGACAAAAAATTGAACGAAAATTGAATAAGTATAGGAATTTAAAAATAAAACATACGTATCACCATACTATTTAATTTGATTTAACAGTTTCATTAATTGAAAGTCTAATTTGATGCGAAAGTTTAAGTCTGATTGATGAAAAAGTTTAAGTCTGATTTGATCTGTTTAATTAATTGAAAGTCTAATTTGATGCGAAAGTTTAAGTGTAATTGATCGTTGATTGTTGAGAGTCTAATTTGATACAAATGTTTAAGTGTAATTGATCATTGATTGTTGAGAGTCTAATTTGATAGTAAAAAATAGATATAAAAGGTGGACCAATTTCCTCGTCCGTACAAAAATCTCTTTCTTTTTTTTTTGAAAAAAAAAACCAATAATGACTCGTAAGAAACCATCGAAACCAAATACTCCTCCACCAAATATTGCTGAGTCGTCAACACCAGCACCACAAAATATTGCCACTTCGTCAACACCAACACCTCCAAATATTGCTACTTCAACACTGGCATCACGATCGTCAGCATCAGCATCACGAAATATTGCCACTTCGTCAACATCAACACCACAAAATATTGCTTTTTCAACAGCAACACCTTCAAATATTGCCACTTCGTCAACACCAATACCTCCAAATATTGCCACTTCAACACCGGCATCACGATCGTCAGCATCAGCATCACGAAATATTGCTTCTTCAACACCGGCATCACGATCGTCAACATCAGCATCACGAAATATTACCACTTCGTTAACACTAACGCCACAAAATATTGCTTCTTCAACAGCAACACCTCCAAATATTGCCATTTCGTCAACACCAACACCTCCAAATATTGCCACTTCAACACCGGCATCACGATCATCAGCATCAGCATCACGAAATATTGCTTCTTCAACACGTAATATTACCACTTCGTCAACACTATCAACACGTAATATTACCACTTCGTCAACACTAACACCACAAAATACTAATACTACAGTTTCTTCATCTCCCTTTAAACTCGTTATTCCGCCAGATATTTCAGCCTCAATAGGTCAAACTCAATCTCAATCTCAACGAAATTTAACGGCTTCGGATATTATTAAAAAATATCCTAATATTAATGTACCAAAAAGTTATCGTTCACATCACGAAGAAGGAGCACCAAGAAGTGATCGACCAAGTAATGAAGAAGTGGGTAAATCGAATTTGTTATTTTTATATTTTGATATTTATTATATTACATTTGTTTGTTACATATCCTTATAATTTAAAATAGGTAATTTTGAGTTAGGAAATTTAAAAAAAGAAACCCTTCGACTACAGAACGAATTAAAACAAGAAAAGTCCAAAGTAGCCGGAATGAAATGAAAAATAGATAATTTAGAAGACCATGTTCGTAGGATCGAGGAGGAGAACTCCATGTTACGGGATTTTAATGAAATTTTTAGTAACGAATCGAATGAATTATGTGAAGAAAATAAAGCTCTCTGAGAAAAACTTCAACAATCCAAACAACTTCACATACCTCGAAAGATTATTAATCCTCCACAGCAATATTCACCAAAACGTCCCAATAAAAGATTAAAATCGAGAGAGGAATCTCCTGATGAAGTTGCCGCTACAGATGCAAGAGTAAGAATTTTACAAGACTATTTGCAGCCGAATTGTGTTAATGTATATATACAGCTTTTATTATTTTATTATTTCCTCTTATTGTTTAGGCTGAAATGAAGAACCTCTTGAAAGGTCAAATACCCGAAGAATATCGGTTGGATTATGGTAAGACTTTCAGTGAACAGACAGCAAAGATATACGAAAAATTGATACCTGAATTAAAGAAGTTGATGAGTGGACATTATAATCCGTCAGTAACCCAATTGTCAAACTGGTTACGATCGATGCACAAGCATAAAAGAGATAGATAACGGAAACGACAATCAGGCCAATTAGACAAAGTAGATCGAAGAATGCACGTAAATGCGCGATTATCCGAAGTGAGGAGTATTTTATTTTAATACACTTCTTTTTTTTTAGTCATTTGAAATTAATCTTTATATATTCGACAGAAAAAAAATAGACGAGTAAAGGCCGCAATAAAATTATACGAAAGAAATGATGCCAACATACAGGAATTCGATAAAGATGAATTATTACCAATGCTCCTACAGAATGATTGTCATTCGATTGAGCAATCGGATTTCGAAGACGAATCAAGACAGAAATTGCCTAATAACAAGCGGTTCCTGCATGTATACGATCAGGAATGGCGTTCGAACAAAGTATTAAAGTGATTATTGCTATTAACCTATTTTAATATTTATTCGATATATAAAGTTTATCTTTGTTTTAAATAGTTAAAACACCTATTACGAAACGTATTGGACCCTGAAGCAGAATATATTCAACACGCAAAAAAGCAAAGAGAGAGAATTTATAATGATGACATATATTTTACGTCTAGTGAACTTCTCAAGAATGCGCCCGAATGGGCGCTCGATAAAGCGAAAATGTACGAAACTGATAAAACCAACGAAACAAACGACATTAGCGAATATGACGCGGCTGATAATGTGATTGATGATTTGATTCAATCTTATGAAGATTGTGAGCCAATGGAGCCAAATTTAACGGAGCCATATTCGGATTTCTTGTTAAATTCAGCGGAAATGAATTCGATTAGACCCGAAGATTTGGATGAGATTGGTGAAAGTTCGATGACAGTAAGTTGAATTGTTTTTAATATTTTTACATCGCAAATATCGCTAATTAATTTTGTTTATATCATATTAGCAACAAAGAGCCGAAAGGAGTCGAAAAGGCAAAGAAAAAGCCACAAAAGAAGCAAAAGAAGACGAGGAAATTTATGAAATCTTTGAAGCCGACGAATATTATTAGTATATTTTATATTTCTTTTTTTTGGTTGGTTTATTGGGTTTATTTTTTATTATATGGTATTATTAGTATATTTTATATTTCTTTTTTTGGCTTAATATGGTTGGTTTATTGGGGTTTATATATTATTATGTACATGGGTTGATTTATATAATTATATTACTATACGTCAATATATATAAAATATAAAATAAACAGGTTTTATTTGCTTATACTATGCTTTATTATTCGTCCTTGAAAACTCTATTTATCAATAATATTCGGGTTACATATAGTAGTCGAATATAGTTTTTTTTAGGGTCGAACAAATATGTAATAATGTCCTAATATAGAACTAATTTTAGCCGAATATCCTTTCTGAATTTGAATCTAATTTTAGCCGAATATCCTTTCCGAATTTGAATCTAATTTTAGCCAAATATCCTTTCCGAATTTGAGACGATTGGCACCCTAAATGCGCCCAAAAATTCGACCTTAATTTGACACAGGTTAAATCATCATTCGACCTATATTTGACCTGGTCAAATTTAGGTCGAATTGTTCTATTTCGACCAGTGCAAATTAACCTCAAAAAAATAACATCAGAAAGTTTATATAATAAATTAATTTTCTTTGCCATAAAATTCTGCTTCATTACAAAGCATTTTAATATACTTATTTATTTTTATTATGAAACTTCAAACCCTAATGAACGAAATAGAGATGATAAAATTTAACTTTATGCATTTTTTTACAAGTTCACAAAAATAATTCTTTTTTTAGAGTTCTATGTAAAGTCAAATTGCCAGTTCTAAACGTTAATAATCATAATAATAAAGTTTTTCCCCATAGCAAAATCTATATATTTTAATAAGCTTTACTATAGCCATAATCAAATTCCAATGAGATCGTCAAAGTTAAATGCAAAGTTTTTCAAAATTTTTTGTCATCTAAAAAATACAACTTTTGTCCAATAATTAATCTTCAATTTTATAATATAAAATCAACAAATAATAATTTTTGTCACATAAATTAAGATTTAAGCTCTTTGCAAAAAAAAATTTTATTAAAATAACTTCGTTTTTCATAAAATTAGATGAGAACTGAATTTTTGGTAAAATTGCAGGCAATTTGCCTGCAGTGTTTTACCATTTAAGGGATAGTAAATAATATATAATTTGTTTATTAATAAATTTTTTTTGCAATTATCTCACCATCTAAAAGTCCAATTTTAATGATTTTTTTTTGTTTTATAAAGTATAAAGAGAGCTACAAAATAAAAAAAAGTTTATGCAAATTGAATTATTGGATAGTAAAATAATTGTATTATAATATATATGTAATACAGTCGCCACTGGTTATAACGAACCTGTTTGTACCGAAAACTTGTTGTATTGAACCAAGTTTCACAGAACCGATTTTTTTATAATTAATTGCACTGGATATAACGAAATCACATAATAAATTATTATATACCGCATCCGAACTTATTTTAGCCAGCCCAAGTATATCAGTTACATATTTAGTATACCGAACTATTACGTGACTTTAATTAGTAATATAAAAGAATGGACTACCGGAAAAATTATTTCTGCTAGTATCAGATAAAATTTTCATTTGAATAGCTGGTAAATACTTAAAAAATCGATGAACACATAAATTTTAAATAAAACATAGTGTTATCTGTTATAGTAAGTCATGTAATCATCCGAACTTTAAATATTACAGTATATGCTGCTATAATTTAATTGAATAAAATTCATATACCGAACAGTTCGGTATATAATATGAATATCATATATCGAATTCACCATATACCGAACCAAAACGCTTGGAACGGCAGATTCGTTATATCCAGTGGCGACTGTATATAGTAGTAATTTATTTATTAAGAAGTTTTTTGCAATTAACTTACTATATAGCAGTTCAATTTTAATGATTTTTTTTTGTTTTGTAAAGCATAAAGAAGTCTACAAAACAAAAAAAAAGTTTATGCAAATTGGATTATTGGATAGTAAAATAATTGTATTATAATATATACAGTCAACTCTTAATATAACGAAGTTGGCGTCCAGACTGATCAGGCCTTCGTTATAGAAATATTCATTAATATGATGGAAAAATCTGGTATAACTAAGGTTGCTTGTCTAAACCTCTTCAAAATCCTACGATTAGTTTCGTCAAAATTTTACTATAGATTTATTATAGTTTTGGCAGAGTTTTGGCAGTTTTAGCATTTATAATAAGTTTCGGCAGTTTCGCCTTTCTCCAAAGTTTCACCAGTTTTTTAATATAACTTTAATATAGTTTTAGCAGAATTTCGCTTTTCAGCGAAATGCCATCTTGCCTAAACCCTAAGTTTTAGCAAGCAACCTTAGGTATAACCAGAAAATTTTTGTATATTATGGTATATTGTCGTATAATAATTGTATCTTATAATGCAAAAACGCAAGTTATACAAAATATTTTCGTTATATTGAAAAAAAATTCGTTATAAAAGAAAATTTGTTATTAAAGGAGGCATTTTTCATATACGGTTTATAAAATTTACTTTGTTAAACGGTTACAGCATTTAATTAGTAAAATTTGGTATAATGAGGTTTTTTTCATATGTTAAAATCTGTATCATACTGAAGATCCATTATATTGTAAAATTCGTTATATCAAAATTTGTTATAAGAAAAGTTGACTGTATATAATATATGATAATTTATTTATTAACAAGCTTTTTTTGCAATTATTTCACCATCTAGCAGTCCAATTTCAATGAATTTTTTTATTTTATAAAGCATAAATAAATAGGGCTACAAAACAAAAAAAAGTTTATGCAAATTGGATTATTAGATAGCAAACTAATTGTATTATAATATATATATATTAATATATATTATACTGTATGTATTTTTTTAGCCAATCAGAATTCAATCACATGGTGGTAAGGATAG
This sequence comes from Rhizophagus irregularis, assembly GCF_026210795.1. NCBI lineage: Eukaryota > Fungi > Glomeromycota > Glomeromycetes > Glomerales > Glomeraceae > Rhizophagus > Rhizophagus irregularis. The sequence goes on along the minus strand of NC_089446.1, from coordinate 1,425,697 downwards.
TGCTGCAAATATGTAATTGCAGAATAATTGCGATTTACAGTATTGCAGAACATTGCAGATTTTAAATCTAAAAATCCGCAGATCTGCAAATCCGCAATTATCTGCAATTCCACAAATATTCCGCAAATCTGCAAATATCCAAAGTATTACAATTCAATTGCAGAATATTTGCAGGATTGCAGAATATTTGCGGATTTGTGAAATGTCTGCAAAAAAAACTAATTTTTTTTAAATGAAATATAATTTTTTAATTTAACTACTAAAAAATATATTTCTTTTTATTATTAATCATAAAAAAAAATCATTTTTCATTAACAAAATTTAAAAAAAAAATGATTTTATTTTTTAGAAAAAGGTGGATCAGTAATTGGAAAAAACTGCTAAAATGGCGTTTTCTCTTATTATAACTGCAAAAAAATGCCAGAACTAATAGTTCTGGCATTTTTTTATAAATAAAAAAAATAAAAATTGACACGTCAGAACTAATAGTTCTGGCATTTTTTTATAAATAAAAAAAATAAAAATTGACACGTCAGAACTAATAGTTCTGGCATTTTTAATAAAAAAAATTAAAAAAAATGTTAAAACCTATAGTTCCTGCGTTTTTATATAAAAAATTTAAAAAAATGTCGAGATTCATAGTTCCAGTGTTTTTATATAAAAAAAAATTTTAAAAAAATGCCAGAACCTATTGTTTCAGTGTTTTTTAAAAAAAATAATTAAAAAAAAATGCCAGAACCTATTGTCCCAACGTTTTTTTAAAAAATAATTAAAAAAAATGCCAGAACCTATTATCCCAGCGTTTTTTTAAAAAATAATTAAAAAAAATGCCAGAACCTATAGTTTTGGCGTTTTTATATAAAAAAAATTAAAAAAATACCAGAACTCATAGTTCTAGCGTTTTTATATAAAAAAAAATAAAAAAAAACGCCAGAACTATAGTTCCGATATTTTTATATAAAAAAAATTAAAAGAAAATACTGGAACCATAGTTCCAGCATTTTTTATATTAAAAAAAATTAAAAGAAAATGCTAAAACCATAGTTCCAGCATTTTTATATAAAAAAAAATAAAAGAAAACGCTGATACCTATAGTTCTGGCATTTTTATATAAAAAAAATTAAAAGAAAATGCTGGAACCCATAGTTCTGGCATTTTTATATAAAAAAATTAAAAGAAACCGCTGGAATCCATAGTTCTGGCATTTTTATATAAAAAAATCAAAAGAAAACACTGGAACCCATAATTCTGGCGTTTTTATAAAAAAATATGTCAGAAGCAATAGTTCTGGCATTTTTATATAAAAAAACTCCAGAACTATTAGTTCTGATGTTTTTGTATGTAAGTCAATTAGAATTGCGGAATTGCGAACTACTAACCGTAATTCAACTCCAAAATCTGCAATATTGTGGAATTTGAAAATCATTTGCAGACCCATCCTTACATGGTAGGTAGGGGAGTCAGGTTTCTAATTGAGCATAATCACGTGATTTCTGGCACGCCTCTTAGTAAAGATAATATTTATTAATTTGAAATTAAAAAAAAAATAATCATATTTAGTAGAATTCATTACTAATATAAAGTAAGTAGAATATCATATGTAATTATATAATTTATTTATTAATTGATGATCTGCAAGTCAACTAGCGAAATTACATATAAAATTTGACACAAATCATATACTAATTTGTCGTAATACACTAATTTTGGCAGTTTCTGACGTAATAAAATTATAAACATATTTTACTAAAAATAGTAACCAACAATAAAGTAAACGACATACTTTTATTTTTTCAAAGCCACCAAGCGTAAAAATTTTTTTTGGCAAACTTTACCTTGGAAGCATGCGGCATTTACCATATATTATTAGGTAAAATAAGAATTCAGAAGGTAAAATTTTTTTAAATTTCACCAAACTTTTATACATTTTTACTTTATTTTATAAATAAACTAAGTTATAACAACTTCTATTCTGATAAATTCAAGACGTTTTCAAACTTATTAGCCAAATCACACTCTGTAGCTCTTTCTTTAAAAACACAGGTATATGTATTTATCCAATTTTGTATAGTATTGACTTTTAGGATGTCCTCTTCTTCAAGTTCACCAGCTTCAACATGTTTTAATAGTTCATCACGCATACTTCGAGCATTCAGCCTATCTTCTGACCTACAATTCCCATTCAGGAAAAAAAGCTCTAATAGGGCTTTTACCTCTTTTTTTCATTCTTTTTCCACCTCTTCTGCCCAATTTCTGATTACCTTTTAACGCCCACCCTTTTGCTAATGGAAATTTTTGATCTATTATTTAAATGGAAGGAATAATGTAAAGTATATAAATATATCTTCATTATGTAATTTTTGTTTATAGTTTGACTTACCAATATCTATTTCCTCTTTACTATTGAAAGAATTTGGATCATTAGGTTGTTCATTTGGGAGAATTTCATCTAAAATTTTCAAACACACATAAAGTTATCTCATAGTAACTAATACATAAAGGTTTGAGTTATATTACCAGCATTCTTATCATTTTCTATTAGATCTAGATTATTTGAAAAATAACCATCAGTAATTTTATCAATTTAAATATACAGTACATACGCCAACGTAATGAAATACCTGATTCTAATGCAATTGACATAGTCCATTGTGTTTCTGAAGTAGTATATTGAGATATTGATGGTTGAGGTTGGTGAAGAGGCGTATTCCAAAGTTTGGCTACATGTGATGGTGAAAAATTGTTCCATGCTCCAAAATGAGGTAATGGGCGAGCACATATATATCTATCATATTACCCTGACAAGGCCATTTCCAATAAAATAATTTTGAAATCCCTTTGATTGTTTTAATCTTTGACTTTTTTTTTGATTTTTTTCATGACTCTCAGAATCATTGTTACGATTGGGTTCAAGATTAGCTAATGAAGTTCCAGATAATCCTTTTACTGCTTAAACAATATCATCATCACTTGATAAATCACATCCAATTCGTAAATATCATTTGATTGCATACGTTATCTGGGAATGATGGTATAATATAATCAGATATTATAGTCAATTGATTTCAATTGGATTAGAACTTACTGATGCATGATGTGAATTTACCATTATTTTCGCCTCCCCAGGTTTAAGAAACAATCAACTCCAAACTTCAATATCATACCAAGTATGCCAATAACTTACAATTGCCATGAGTTCAGAATTGTGGTAATGTGGATCATTATCTGATATTACTTTGATCCATTTGGGCTTTTTACTTATTGTTTCAAATACTGCTTCAAATGCCGATGCTGTAAACTAAGCATCCTGTTTGGTATCCAAAGACCAATGATCATAAGCTTCAATATCTAATTTATTTGAATTTGTTTCCCTCATAAAAATCAAAATAGTATGCAAGGTCCATCCACGCTTTCCAAAAAAATCTTGCTTTGTTTCATGTGCTGATTGTGGTAATATTCGCATTTTATAATCAGCAATAATAACTGCACCACTTAAATTCAACTCAGCTAATGTGGCATTAAACTGGGCATTTAGAAATACTTTGCATGCTTGATGTGAAAGATAGTACAACAGGTGCTCTTTAGCTTCAGCAAGTTGTGATTAATAATTTTCAAAAGTATTTTTAATCATGAAATCAAAAAATTCAAAAAGTTAATTACATTTTAAATATTGTATTTTATGTTTATTATTGTACTCTCCAAATGCATATGGTAAACAATGAGAAATACAAGGATCGTGAATAACTTGACCATCTGGATTAACTGCTAGTTCTTTTTCAAAATCTCGCTTTAATTGTCTTTTCAGCTTGTCAAGTTGGTCAAGAATCATATTCTAAAATATCTTTAATAAGTAATTTATATGTTATTGTAAAAAGTAAATATGATTTAGTTTCAACTAATCATAATTGTTTTATCTTTGAAATTATTCCGTATTATGTTGGCCAAATTCTCAAATACCTCAAATCCATAATCATTGCAAATTTGACATAAACCTCCAAGATCATCACGGTATTTCAAATTGGTAGAATTTTTTAGACGTGCCATAAAAGTTGATCTTTTCATACCATTTGGATAAGTTTCAGTAAACTTATTTCATAATTCACTTTTTTGATCTCGAAGATATAGAACTGGCAACCCTGTTTTCGCATCTATATAGTAAGAACTCATAGCAACATTTTCACGATTTTGAAAAAAAATAGTAAATTGTTCTTCTTGTGCATTACTTAAACGTTGAACTTTTCTTTTTATTTTATTTATGGGTGAAGCACACTGGTCAGAATAGTCCATTTCGGCAAAATTTTAAATTGCCGAATGTTGGACAAAATTCGGTCTGACATTAGCCGATCAGTACCAAAAAAATCAGCAACTAATTTTATGGACAATTTGCACCGTAACACCTGCTACTCACAATTAGAAATTGGCAAAGTTTCAGAATTAGTTAAAAAAATTGGCTGTACATATCAATAAAATTCGAACCTGCCATGCAAATGAAATTCGTCATAAACAATCGACTATTCGTTTAAAAATTGATATTGATTTAATTTGCCGATTTGCAAAAATAAATAAAATCGACCATAATAATTTTGACAAAATTTAGCAAATTTAAGTTTTAAAACTGATTTATTTCGATTGATTTACCAATTATTTTAATTAAATCAATTAAATCGCAAAAATTTCCTACAAAAATAATACTAAAATAATACGAAAATAATAAAAATTTCCTACAACAATAATACTAAAATAATACGAAATAATACTAAAATAATCTAAAATAATACGAAATAATACTAAAATAATACGAAATAATACTAAAATAATAAAAATTTCCTACGAAAATAATACGAAAATAATACGAAAATAATATGAAAATAATACTAAAATAATAAAAATTTCCTACGAAAATAATACAAAAATAATACGAAAATAATAAAAATTTCTTACAACAATAATACAAAAATAATACGTAAATAATACGTAAACAATACGAAAATAATACGAAATAATACTAAATTAATAAAAATTTCCTACGAAAATAAAAAAAATTCAATCCACAATTCCACAAAAAATCCCATAATTTTCAAAAAAAAATCCGAAAAAAACCGACGAATTCACAATCTAAAATTCGAAAAAAAAGTTAGTATAATAAAAACTCAAACAAAAATTAAAGTACAAATTTATACCATTTGTCTGTTTCATCTTCCATTTCCGGCAATTCTTCCACTCCTATTGGTTCCGATTCTTCCACTCCCATTGGTTCCGATTCTTCCATTTCCGTTGGTTCTGATTCTTCCATTCCCGTTGGTTCTGAATCTTCTATTACCACTATTTCATCCATCTCTGCCGACACTTCCGCATCTTCCGCCATTATTAGATTCTCTATCGTTTGAATTGGCGTCTCTGGCTCAGAACAGTCAGTATCGGCCAGCGTATTCTGCTCCACATAGGTCCAATTTGAAGCACCTCGTGGATGACGAGAGACGATATTATATATCTCATCATCATAATTTCGCGTTCGTATCAATTGTGCAGATTGAAGAGAGAAAGCGTGTTGGTCCAAGACATTTCGTAATAAATCTATTAACTATTATTAGAAAAAAAATCAATCCTATTACGAAAAAAATAATACAAATAAAAAATAAAAAATAAAAAATGCGACAAATAAGTTATCGAACCTCTTCAGATCTCCAAGACGGATTATAAACATTGATATGTCTTTTACCGTCTGGTTGCTCCTCATCCGATTCAGAATACTCTGGAGAGTGATATCGGTTGTCACTTAAAATATTCAAAAGTTCTTTTCGATCATAATTCTCCAGTTTTTCGTCATTTTTGTCGAAAAGCGATTTTGCGCCTTTAACTCGACGTGCCTTTTTCTATATTTAAAGTTTTGACGAATGATGAGATTTTTTTTTTTTTGAAATAATAAAGAAATTATTTACCTCATTTAACCGATTGTTTCGATGTAGACGGCGATTATCTTTGTCTAAAGTGCCACGTTGTTTATATAACAAGCGCACTCTGCGATGTTTATGTAAAGCGGAGAGCCAAGACTTGACTTGCCTGTATCGTGGAGTATACCTTGGCTTCATCGCTTCAATTAGTCGAGGTATAACCTGTCGAAAAATTTTATCATTCAACTCACTGGTAAACTTTTCATCGTATTTTAATTCTAGTTCAATCAGAAAAGTTTTTAGAATCGTCTTCATCTTGGCCTAAATTGTACAATATATCAGTTTAGTGAGCGTTAAAAGCATACATTGAAAGAGGATTTTTGGACGAACCCTAGCTTCTTCTTCATCTACTTCCATTTCATCTTCAGAATCGCGCACAAGATTTTTTCCTTTCCTACGCTTTGTTGGTCATTGATCCTCTTCAAATTCGATATCTTGAAGGTCAGATGAATGTCGGTGACGCAAGCCGTCATTTTCCTGACTTAGTATATTGTTATACGATTGTAATTGGCCAACGTCTAGCCATAGGTCACGCAACTCGCCATTTGCATTATCGAGTTGCCGATTTAATTCGTCGATTCTTCCCCGTAAGTAGGCATTTTCTTCTCGCATCATACGTTTCTAAAAACGTTGAAAGTCGACCAGAACTCTAAAATGAATACAAAAGTCAATTGTAGCTCACCATTTACATCTCTAGTCCAATTACTACTATAAGGTTCACGTATAATTGGCGTTAATTCTCTCCTATATGGTTTGGCGGTGTGTACATTGCTCCTATATGGTTCGGCGATGCGTACATTGCTCCTATACGGTTCGGTGGTGCGTGTAATGGGCGTTAATTCCCTATGTACATTGCTCCTATACGGTTTGGCTGTGTGTGTAATGGGCATTAATTCCCTATGTACAGTTACATTACGAATTGGTGGTACCATCTTGCTTTGTTGTGAGTACAAGCTGGATGGTACCACTAAGCGAAATGGCCCATTATCTTCCGAAGCTTCTGGTATCGACGTTTGTTTTTAAATTTTGGTAGAACCGGAACCAGAAGCTGCGGATTCCTGTTTCGATGCTTGTTTTTGAGTTTTGGTAGAACTGGAACCGGAAGTTGCGGATTCCTGTTTCGATGCTTGTTTTTAGTTTTGATAGAACCGGAACTGGAAGCTGCGGATTGTTGTTTCGATATTGACGTTTGTTTGGGAGAATTGGAACTTACAAATTCCTGTGAAGAAGTTTGTTTGTGAGACTCTTGACGACTTTTTTTGACACTTTTTTTTTCAGATCGTTACATTCTTTATAGAGATTTTAATAAACAGAAGAATAGTAAAATTAGTAAATAAAGTAGAACTTTCTTTCAAAATGACGAAAAATATTGTTCGATTTATATAAAAGTTACGTTTGACGATCAATATAAAAATGTATTGCAGATTTTATAAAAATTTTATAAAAATTACGAGAATTGTTTATCGAAAAAATAAAATTATTTTTGCGAAAAAAATTCGATTGATGGAGCTTTATAAATTCAAAATTCAAAATAAGCTTTCCTGGGAAAAAGTCTATTTGATAAAAATAAAACCAAAATTTGATTTAAAAGTTAATTAATCGTTAAAAAAAGTTTAATCGAAATTAGACTTTTATTACTTTTATCAAATCAATTACTAACGGATCAAATTTAACCGAAATTTTCAAATTAAAAAAAATTCTCATGATTGAAAATTTAATTAATCGAAATCTCGAAATTAAACTTTTATCAAATCAATTACTAACGGATTAAATTTAACCGAAATTTTCAAACTAAAAAAATTCTCATGATTGAAAATTTAATTAATCGAAATCTCGAAATTAAACTTTTATTAAATCAATTACTAACGGATTAAATTTAACCGAAATTTTCAAATTAAAAAAAAATTCATGATTGAAAATTTAATTAATCGAAATCTCGAAATTAAACTTTTATTAAATCAATTACTAACGGATTAAATTTAACCGAAATTTTCAAATTAAAAAAAATTCTCATGATTGAAAATTTAATTAATTGAAATCTTGAAATTAAACTTTTATTAAATCAATTACTAACGGATTAAATTTAACCGAAATTTTCAAACTAAAAAAAAAATTTCATAAAATTTTAATTTTCAAGAGAAAAATTGACTTCATTTGTCAAAGTTTCGTTAAATTTTAAAGTACATATTAATTATAATCGAATCTTTATCAAATTTTATAAAACATGACGAAAAGAAGATCGATTAATCAAATTATGGGTTCGGAAAGGATAGCAAACCGACTATCTTCTAGAAGGTTTAGCAAAAAAAGAACCAAAGTCCCTTGTTATTGTGACAAATGTAATGGAAAACTGGTTATAACACGAACCAAAATGCTTCACGAAGCGGTAGAAAACACAACTGACTCGAATCTTAATAGTGGTTTGGCTTTATTGTTACTAATTAATCAAGAAGAGGATTCGACAATAACTTCGTTAGAAGAAAATCCGATAAATGAAGATATTTTGGTACCTCCATTAAATGAAGAGATTTTGGTAATAACTCCTTTAGAAGAAGATTTGACAACAATTCCATTAAATGAAAAAGATAATTCTACAACTCCAGAATACAACGAAAATGAATATATTTTTTACCTCGAAGACGTACAAGAAGCTACGCAAATCGCCCACAAATTATGCTCGAACATTCAGGAACAGAAGATTTGAGCAATTCTGATTATGAACAATATACTGATACTTCTTCTTCTGATGGCAATGAGTCAGATGATGAAACTTTTGCCGATACTTTTGAAAATTATTCACCACCAGATTTTAAATCATATCAAGAGGAAGAAAAAATGACAATCGATGATAAATTTTTATGGATTTTATTGTGGATAATGACCTTTCGAAAAAGTTCAATCTCCCTGAAACAGCGACCGAATCTCAACTAAAATTCATGAAAATAGTGTTAAAAGAAATCGGTGGAGACATTTATGATAGCTTTCCTGACTCTCTATATCTGGCAAGAATTCAACTTGGCCTGAAAGATCATTTCCATAGTTTCGTGTCATGTCTGAAATGTCATAAATTATATAATAAGACAGACATAGACGAAATTCAAAAAAATGACAGTATCGGTATCATAAGATGCAGTCACGTCGAATTTCCAAATTCTGCGTCTCGAAGGACGAAATCGTGTCAAACGGTCTTGGCTGAGAGAGAGGTTAAAAAGCCAGAATTAATATATCCGTTTGTACTGATTCATCAACAATTGGAAACTCTATATCGTCAGCCTCACTTTGAACGGTTACTTCAACATTGGTCAAATCGTTGACAATTCGATAACATACTGACCGATATATATGACGGTCAAATCTGGAAAACATTAAGAGAAACTGACGATGAAAATTCAGCCAAATTTTTCTGACCAGAAGTAGCCGATTCACATCTAGGACTAATGATAAACCTTGATTGGTTCCAGCCCTACGATGGTACATTTTATAGTATTGGGGTAATTTACGCGGCTGTCTGTAATTTACCCCATGACATTCGGTTCAAGCGCGAAAATTTGCTGGTTCTCGGTCTACTACCAGGACCGAACGAAGTAAGCTTGCACAAGATTAATCATTATATTGCGCCTATTGTCAATGAATTAGAGTTACTATGGAGTGGAATAACTTTAAATCAAACATTTGAGTGCCAAAATGGGAAAAATATTCGTGCGGCTTTAGTACTAATTTCGTGCGATATCCCTGCTGCTCGAAAAATATGCGGGCACATTTCAGCTTTAGTTTCTTGCCATCGGTGTATGAAACGAGCAAATTATGAAGACCACCAACATAATTTTGCAGGTATGGAGGATATGGAGAATTGGTTCATTACTCGTGATTCGACCGAACATCGTCGGAATGCTCTTGCATGGCGAAGTTGCAATTCCACCAATTCAAGAAAGAATTTCGTTAGTGAAAAAGGGGTTAGGTGGTCGGAGTTACTTCGATTGCCGTACTTTGACCCAATTCGTTTTATTATTGTAGATCCAATGCACTGCTTATTCTTAGGAATTGCGAGGTGGATAATGAAGAGGATTTGGATTGACGAATGTGTTTTAACCCTGAACGATCTAAAGCAGATTCAAGAAAAAATGAATCAATTCAAAATACCGGCTGATTTAGGACAAATTCCCGGGAATATTGAGCGCGGAAAAGGGTTTCGAACTATACAGCTGATCAGTGGCGAATTTTCTTTATGATCTACGCAACTACCTCATTGTGGGAACATTTACCGTCAAAAGATCAAAAAATCTTGACACATTTCGTTAGAGTTTGTTCTATTTTAGTAAGCCGAATTTTAGAAATTGAATTAATGGAAGAAGCTCATGAGAGGCTAATTAAAATAATTAAGCTTATTGAAGTACACTATGGAAGAATAAAAATTACGCCTAATCTTCACCTTTCGCTCCATTTGTGCGATTGTTCGAATGATTTTAGTCTATTGTATGCATTTTGGTGTTTTTCATTTGAGCGTATGAATGGAATACTCGGTAAGATATTCTTTTTTTTACTTTTTTTACTTTATTCGGATGTTTACATTGTTAGTCTTATTTTTAATAATTTTTAAGGCTCGTTGCCAACAAGTAATAGACAAATTGAACCGAAAATAATGTGTCGGATAATGAATGATAATCGAATTGGAAATCTCATTAGTTCTGACATTCAAACGAAAGGCTTAGAATTGCTTGAAGATCGACTCACAACTGGTTCAATATCGGCTGCAGACCAATTTTCTTCAGATGAACTAGAGCGGTTTTGGCTAAATGCTAAAAACATACAGGAATCGACTATTACTGGATGCGAGCCGTTTCCTGGAGAAATGCTGAAGCTTAGTTCTGAAGCAATAATGACCGAATCAATGCTCGAACTGATGGTTGCTTTTTATAATGCTTCTTATATCGAAATGTATAAGTTTCGCAAACCAGCAGATGAAATTATCCAAGATTCTATAACAATTCGAGTAAAGATAAATCAATTTGGAAGATGCCGAATTGGTTCCAAAGTATTTGGCTCCGCAATGTCAGTTCGACATACAAAAAGCTCGTGTGTCCTAGCCAAATTTATAACTAGTGATGAGGAAGTCGACAGTTATCCGTTAAGGTGTTCTGAATGGGTCAGGTCAATTCGGTGACCCGTCGGGTTGACCCGAAAATTTCGGGTCGGGTCATCAAATTTATGACCTGACCTCAGATCAGGTTACAGTTTGACCTGACCCGTTGACCCATTTGACCCGACATAATATTTCTGGTCAGATGGGTCAAATATGTAAAAAAAAATGCCGAAACGTTTTTTTTTTTGTATTATTATTAAGAAAAAACGTTTCAGTGTTTTTTCATATAAAAAAAAACGCCGAAACGTTTTTTTTTATATTAATTATTATAGAAATAACGTTTCGGCATTTTTTCATATAAAATTATTAGAAAAAAAACGCTGAAACGTTTTTTTTTGTATTAATTATTATAGAAAAAACGTTTCGGCGTTTTTTCATATAAAATTATTAGAAAAAAAACACCGAACTATTTTTTTTTGTATTAATTATTATAGAAAAAACGTTTCAGCATTTTTCATATAAAATTATTAAAAAAAAACGCTGAAACGTTTTTATTTGCATTATTATTAAGAAAAAACGTTTCGGCGTTTTTTCATATAAAATTTAAAAAAAAAATGCTGAAACGTTTTTTTTTATATTACTTATTAAGAAAAAACGTTTCGGCGTTTTTTCATGTAAATTATATTTAAAAAAAACGCTAAAAACGTTTTTTTTTGTATTAGTTGTTAAGAAAAAACGTTTCGGCATTTTTTCGTATAAAATTATTAGAAAAAAACGCGAAACGTTTTTTTTTTGTATTAGTTGTTAAGAAAAAACGTTTCGGGTTTTTTCATATAAAATTATTAAAAAAAAAACGCCGAAACGTTTTTTTTTATATTAATTATTATAGAAAAAACGTTTCGGCGTTTTTTCATATAAAATTATTAGAAAAAAACGCGAAACATTTTTTTTTGCATGATTATTAAGAAAAAACGTTTCGGCATTTTTTCATATAAAATTATTAGAAAAAAAACGCTGAAACATTTTTTTTTGTATTAATTATTATAGAAAAAACGTTTCGGCGTTTTTTCATATAAAATTATTAAAAAAAAATGCCGAAACGTTTTTTTTTTGCATTATTATTAAGAAAAAATGTTTCGGCATTTTTTTTTAATAATTTTATATGAAAAAATGCCGAAACGTTTTTTCTATAATAATTAATACAAAAAAAACGTTTCGGCATTTTTTCATATAATAAATATTAAAAAAATGTCGAAACGTTACTTTTTTAGCAGAAAAACGTCAAGTTTGGCATTTTTTGTTTTTTTTTAACTAAAAAATGTCGGGTTGACGTTTTCAATTAAAAAACCCAGGGTTTTTTAATTTTTTAATCATTTTTGATACACGGGTCAAACGGGTCAAACGGGTCGAGTCGGGTAAGATGGGTTACCCGACCCGACCCGACCCAATTTTTTTTGTCAGGTCGGGTAAGACGGATTACCCGACCTGACCTGACCCGTTCAGAACACTAGTCAAAAATAATTTTTAACTACTATTAAACCCTATTAAACCTATATAAAAAAAAGGACAAACAATCCATATTAGTTATAAAATAAGTAATGGTAGTATGAGAAAAAAAATAATTATCTTTACTTTAGGCAAAATTTCTAAGCTGAAAGAATAAGAAATTCCAAATCATCAAAAATAATTCCAGACCGCCTAGAGAAGAGAAATTAGTATTAGCATATAGTATTGTATAACTAACAAGTATAATTGAAGAGTTGTAGATATGAGAGGATATCGATAACTTACAAAAATAAATGATTTTTATATACTTTTTTTTCATTTTTTATATTAAAAAGCTCCTTATAATAAAAAAAATCCAATTTTTTACGGTTTACACAAAAACTACCTAACTGACTGTCATTAATAACTTAGAAAAACATTTTCTTCTCGTGAATTTGCATATATTACTATTATTAAAAATATTTTTTATTCTATTTCTCAACTTTAATCTCAAAGAAAAGCTTTTTTTAAGGGTTTTTTGCACGAAATATAAAATGAAAATAAAAATTTACTAAAATAGAAAGCAATGATAAAATTTATAGAACACATGATTATCTATAAATTTTGTAATTTACACAAGCGTGGTACATTTGGAATTTGACGATAATTATAAAATAAAGTTGTTGGATTAACATTACACAAAATCGATTTATTATGAAAATGATCTGCATGTGACATTTCCGGTGACTGATAAGCAAAAAAATAAGGTTAAATAAATTTTCTTAATTTTTATTAGTTTGTTGTATTAAAATAACCATATAATTGACTACTTTCTTTGGCTAGATGCAACCGAATAAAGTGAAGTTTTTGACTTTTAAAAAGTTCAAAAATATTTTTCAAACCTTGAACGAACATGTTTATTATTGTTGAAAAAAATGTTACATTGCATAAATATGGTGTTACCTTTGACCTGAAAATTTCGATTTTAATGTAATTTGGGCCAGCATTACGAATTCAGCTAGAATTAAGAAAATTTCAGCCAGAATTAAGATCTGAAAATTGTCAATTTTAGCCATTTGTACCAACTTTGGCCAACCTTAAGTTTACATATATACTATATGCCATATAGCCATACTATCCCAATAATTTATATTGAGATATCATAGTACAAAAAATCTCTCTCTAATTTTTGGGGACATTTCCACTGACTGATATACATATTTATTTATTTATTTATATAATATTTTATACAAAATAAAATCTAACTTGCTTTAAAAATCATTATTATTATACAAACAAATTTCTGACTTATCAAATAATTACCAATTGGCTATACAAATTCAAACACATGACTTATCAGAAAATTACATAGTAAGTCTATATAAAATCGGATCCCAGTATTATATATAATGTTTGGGGTCCTATTCTACCCATCTATTTAAAAATCACGTGTAATTATACAATGCTCTATTAATTACAGCATTAACTGATTAATATATTATGAAAAATTAGTTTTTATTTGATTAGCAAAGATAATTTGATTCCAAATTTCCAATACATAATATTTTAGAACAATTTATACCTGTAAAATATTAATTCGTGATCTGCCAGTGAACCATAAAATTTGACCATTAAAAGGTGGTGATAAGAACATATATATTTTTATCAATAATTTAGAATCTGCAATTCTGAAGAAAAAATATGGGATAACTCGCCTTCTATTGGTCATGGAGACATAAAATTATTACCATTAGATGCGTCTTGACAAGACGAATCCGATGAACCAAATTTTATTTTCTTACGACCACTAGATGATGAGTTATCTTTAAAATTTTTAAAATACTAAATTTTTTTTTTTCAAATTCAAATTTTCAGCTCTTATGAAAGTGTCTTTCGGTGCTTAAAATTTTACCGGTCTTTTATTACTAAGATAGCCAAATGGCATATTTTTATGCCTATAATATTAGTTTTTTATATTATATTTTAGTAATTTGTACATTGCATTGCGGACGCAAGTATTATGCATTATTAGTAAATATATATATAACTTTACCAGAATTTAATAGCCAAGTTTTATGGTTCGCTTGGTCGGATCGCGAATTAAATATCAAATTGAATTAACTCTAGAGAATATTTAGCTATTATTTTCATAAATAGAAAATTTTATTTTTACTAATAATAAATTACTTCAATTTAACAATTCAAATCTTGGTTTAGACATTTTAGTAAATTTATTAATATTATTTTTTATAAAATTGCTGGAGGCGATCATTGCCAGTGTCACGTGATTTTTAATAATGTTTCCGTTTTTACTATGTATTCTAGGGACTTTTGAATTTTTTTAGTATGAAAAATTCTATTTGTCACCCTTATTCGTCACATCCCATTAATTTCAGCTAAATTTTATAATTCTGGCCAAAATTGCCTTTTTGGAAACTTGAGTAACGTTATACAATCCAAAAGGGCAATTTTATTTCTCATATAGTGCATAACGTAGAAGCGTAAATAGTCCGAAATTTATTTTTATGCTGATCATTACCAAATATAGTTAGATTATTACTAAATAAAGTTAGATTATTACTAAATTTGGTAATAAAGATGTTGATCATTTTATGTATTATAAATTAAATTAATATGATTGGTTAAAATCATTTTCACGTGATTAAAAATTCCGAATTTTTCTCATTTACATATAAAATTATATAAATTAATATAAAAATACATCAACTTTAAATCTTAATAGCTCCTAAAATATGTCAGTTATGGAAAAAATAATCCGATAATTTGAAAGAGAAGAACTTAAAGTATAATATTATCAGTTTATATTTTCAATTATCATAAAATTTTATTAAGTAGTTAACATTTTAAAATCACTAATTTTATTTGATGCCTTTAGATGTTATGCACCATAAAAATCGAGAAAATGGGTTACACAAGATTCCAAAAAAGGCAATTTCTATATCGATCATTTAATTCCGGCCAAATTAAAAAATCACGTGACGCCAGCGATGATCGCCGCCGGCGATAAATAGCAAACTCCTATTTTTTATTATATTATTATTATATTATTAATGTAATAAATATTCAATTGTTATTCAGTATAATTGAATGATATTTAACTATTATTTGATCAAGTTGAATATAGATCAAATAGTAGATCATTATTAATTTAGGTTAAATAATTTTGATTTTGGTCAAATATAAGTTGAATTGTTATAAGATCAAATATTTCATTTTAACTAATAAGGCTATATATATAGGGTTTAATATAATAAATTAATGAAGGTTTTGAATGAAGAAGAAATTTTTTTTCTATTTTGAAAATTCTAGCATTTATTCTGAATATAAAGGTTAAGATTCAAGCTTTTATTCAATGATTATAATGTTATATATCTATATTATTATAAACTAATAACTTTATAAACGTTAGGAAGCATACGAAGCATATACATATAAAAAAAATCAAAAAATCATTTATTTTCTTAGCCAATTACTAATATAGGTAACTTTGAGTATTATTTACTATCTCATGAGTTACAAAAATTTTTTCTGAAAATTTTTTACATGTAATTTATTTTTCTATTGATAATTCTGACAGATCACCTTGAGCTAAATTTTTTGTGAATGTACACTTTTATAATAATACCCTATAAGTAAATTTATAACTTTTAATCATTCAGAATAAGTAATTAGTATCACATTTTGAATCATTTATGTGAAGTTTTAGAGTTTTGCTAAAATCAGATCTAATGATTTTATGTGTAATAGTGCATCTAAAAAATAAATATTCTGTATAATGCTAGAAAAATAAGTCATGATTTATGATAACTTATCAGTATCTGAAAGTGTTTTAGAACTGTCATAAAACTGTAAAGTGATACTTATGATATGATATACTCTATATATACAACATTTTTAGCTAAATTTTTGGTATATTTATAATTAAATAAAAATGAATCTAATATTTTATTATAATATATTGACTAAAACTTACTAAAAATACTATAAATCAATAAAATCACTATGTATAATAACTCTGCTATAAACTGCTAAAATTTTACTAAATGGTTTTGGAAGTACTTATGAGAAGTATTTGAAATATGCTGATTTACATCGCATTAAGGAATAAGAATGGTAAAACTCTGTCTGACTGAAAAAATAGGATTTGGAATCATCTAATGTATTTTCAGAATAAAAAATATTATACATATAATGATTATAATGTGAAAGATTACTTTTGTGCTGCCAAACCTTTGCCAAGACCCCGGAAACTCTATATAAAGGTTGGTCTAAATTTTGAGAAATTTACTATTATCTTTACCCAGTTTAAGCCAAAAATTTACTAGTATCATTACCCAATTTAGAAATAACCTGAAATATTTTTCTAATATATATTACCCAAAATAAAAACAACCTATTATAATTTTTATATAAGTAATTTATTAATAAAATGCGATATATCATACAAATAACGTGTTTTTTTTAATCCAGAATTGATACCAAAATATTAACTATATGTAAAGATGTTAGCCGTAACTGTAATATTAAGACACAGTGTCGTATGTAATAGGTTGCAACCTATCTACATTAAAAAGCAAAAGTTGTAATGCTGTAATTAGGTTGTAATGCCATAATTAGGTCGTAATACTGTAATTAGGTCTTAATGCCGTAACTAATCCGTAATGCCGTAATTCCGAAATTACGTATGTAATTTCGGCCAGAATTATGCACTTAATTTTAGCAGAAATTAACAAATATCCTAAAAAGGAAAGTGTTGTTACACAAAATTCCAGTGTCGTTCCCACTAAAATCAATTTTTGTGGAACGGCTATCGCCAAAAAAGGAAAGATCCGCATTCCCGTTTTGGCTGAATTATGATTTTCGGCTGAAATTACATGTTTAAGTGAAATTACGTTAATTTCGGCCGGAATTATATTTCGGATTTCGGATTTCGGATTTTAGGAAATATGTGACCGTGTAATTTCAATTTTAGGGTAAATAATATCAAAAATAATAATAATAATAATTTTTTTTTTTTGTAAAAAAGTTTATATGTAAATTATGCATAAAATCATCTAATTATTAAAGATATTATGCTAATTTAATATAAATTTTTTGAAAAAAACTTAATATTTCCCACCTTCCATCCTGACCATCCACCCCTAGGGATTTTAGTTCATTATATAATTTTTTTCTTTACACGAACGCGTATACAAAATACAAAAAAAAATGCGACGCGTCTTATGTACCCCCTAAAAATTAAAATTACACGACATATAAACTATTGTAATTTACTTTTATAATTCATTACTTTTATTTTAAATTTTTATGCCATTAAAAATTACGACATTACAGCCTAATTATATATAGCATTGCGACCTAATTACAGCATTACAACCCAATTACAGCATTACGGCCTAATTACAGTATTACGAAAAGTGTCATAACTGTAATGCTGTATGCTGTAATATTACGGCATCGGCCAATCAATTACGGCTAACATCTTTAACTATATGTTTTTGTGAAAAAAAATCAAAAATTTCCCAAGAATTTCCTATTAAACATAAACGACCAATTAGATTAACAACTGTTGAATTGGTGTAAATTATATCTGAGCTATTATCAAAGTGATAAATAACTTGTTTTGGAGTTATATGTGCAAATAAATTGCCTCCCGTTTTACTTGCTAGAGAAAATAAATTGTCATCAATATTAATATATGTGGGCGAACCTACAGCAAAAGGTGGGGCTCAGACAGATCACGTGATTTTGAGATTTTTTGAAAATCAGATGCTTATTGGTCTTAACTTTATGGGGGTATTTTTTTCCATTAAGATATATTTAGTAAAATAATTTGCAATTCGATTTTTTTTCTACTGCATTATTTCGTAAATATCGTAAATATCGTAAAATTGCTTTTTAATAAAAATATGGAGTATGGTATTAGTTCTATTAAAGATGATGCAAATAAAACTATTTTAACTGCTTTAGAAGATCTAGATAATACATTTTTTACCGAATATTCATACTCTGAAGATGAAAAAGAGCCTAGTTTTATACCAAATGATAATGATGATGATACCGAATTAATAGATTTATCGTTAAAAGTAGCTGATATTCATTTAGATAATTTTGAATTTAAAGAAAATCCCGATAGTTATATTGAAGATGAGGTTTATAAACGCTTGAAATTAAAAGTTGATGAATTTTTTTTAAAAAAAAAGTGTTCATGCCGTTCTTCTGATCAACCTTGTTTTATGAAAATTGGCTATGAACGTTTTCTTGCACGTCGAATTGAATTTGAAAGCTTGGACAAAACAATGCGAGATATGGTTGTTAAAGGACAGCTTATGGCCTTTCAAAAGGATGAAAATACACGAAAAGTTAATAGTAATGATAGAAAATTTGTGCGCTTTAATTATTGTTATAATAATGATCTTTTAATTTGTTGTACAACGTATGAAAATCTTATTGGAGCTAGTCATAAATATTTAGATACAATTATACAACATTTACGAGAACATGGTATTGAAGAACGTGTACATGGAAATACTGGTAGAGCTCCTAAAAATATGAAACGTGTAGAAGTTAATTATGATGTAGCAAACGACGTACAAGTATTTTTAAAAACTATTCAAATGTACATGGTATACCTTCGCCCAGGCAACATTGCAGTGAAAATACTATACCGGTCGTATTTCTTCCAACAAGTTACAGCTATTCTTCAGTATACCGTGACTATGTAAATGCTTATAAGGATAAGCATGGAGCAGAAACTCGTGTTATGGTCAAACAAACTTTTATTAATATTTGGAAATCTTTAATGCAATCGCTCCAATTTATGTCTCCAAAATCGGATTTGTGTGAAAATTGTGAGTTAATGAAGATGGACATTCGGTATATTATACAACATGAGAAAAAATTGGAATCTACAGAAAATTACCTGGCCCATTTAAAACGTGCACAACAAGAGCGAGATTATTATAATTCAAATATTGCACTTGCAATTGAAGATGGCCGAAATAATTCTAATCCATCCGGATCTCAAATATTATTCAAAACTTTTGAGGGAAGTGCTCACATTGCATATGACTGGGCGCAAAATGTACAAATCCCCCACTCACCACAACAGGTAGGATCCTTGTTTTTCAAAAGTCCACGAAAAGTGCATTTATTTGGTGTTTGTAATACTGGCAACTATCCTAATACACAACAGATTAATTATATTATTGATGAGGGTGAAATGGCTGATGACGGCAAACAAGGAAAGGGTGCAAATTGTACATTAAGTTTGGTTTTACATGCAATTCAAAAATATAATCGTGGAGAAAAAAAATTAATTGTTGCATGTGATAATTGTGTAGGGCAAAATAAAAATAACTTCACCTTATTTTTTTATTCATGGTTAATTGATCGTGGTATATATGATGAAATAGAATTAAATTTTATGATACCCGGACACACAAAATTTATTTGTGATGGTTGTTTTGGTCTAATTAAGATACTCTATCGAAAAAGTATAGTGAATACAGTGGATGATGTTGTTTCAATTATCAACCGTTCCACTACAAATAATTTCAATATTGCTCAGCGTTATTTAAATGGAAAAGGGTTTCAATATTACGATTTTAAGAGTCATTTTCAAATGTTTAAAAAATTACCTAACATTCAAAAATATCATCATTTTTATTTTTCTTCACAACACCCTGGAGTTGTCTTTTATAAAGATAAACTTGAAGATGTTTACGAAAAAACTACAATTCGTACTTTTTCTTATGCCATCAACATTTTACCACCTATAATTGCTTCTAGACCCCTTTCCTTAAAAAGACAAGAAGAATTATATAAAGAAATTGCGCCTTATGTTGATGTACCCTTTCGTGAAATTACTTGTCCTAAACCTGAACTTCAAAATGAGTGAAAATAAATTTTATTTTTTCGTATATAAGACAAAAACTTCATTATTACTCATTTTTTACATTATAAAACTTACATTTTTTATGATTTTTACGCTATAAAACTTATATTTTTTACATATAAACATAGTTTATAATTGTAACAATAAAAAATTTACAATTTCATTGATTTGAAAAGTAATGTTTCGAAATAAATAAATTTGTTATGTTTTTTCTTAAACTTGTATAAAGGTTATGCTCTCATATATTCAATAATACAAATAAAACAAGGTGTTAAATGGAAGCTAATATATTCAAAATATTGCCTGTAAAAATTTTTCTTTTATTATAAAAGTCAATATTAAGAACTTCGCAGTAAATCACATGAAAATTACGTAAAAACTTTAATTGCGATTTTCTCAAAATCACGTGAATGTCCGAGCCCCACCTTTTGCTGTGGGTTCGCCCATGTGGCAACTGAAATATAAGATAAAGAATCTATATGTTTTGAAAAAGAAATATAAGCATGTCGCTTAGATACTAATTTATATATTGACAATACTTTTCCTAGTAATATCTCTTCTTTTGATATATATAAAATAAAATTATTTTCTTGTAATGGATTATTATCGGTTATATTTGCATAGGAAATATTTGAAGCTATTATTTAGAATAATAAATAAATATAATAAATAAAAACTAGTGTTCACCTGTTGTCTACGACAACAGTTAATATGTAATTCCGGCCAGAATTAAAAGATCTGCAAAGAATTTCCTTTTTTTGGAAATTTGAGCAACACAATTTTTTAATTTCTCTGAAAAGTAACAGAAGACAAAATTTCCTTTTTTGGAAATTTGTGTAACCGAAAATTTCCTTTTATGGAATCCTGCGTAACTCAAAATTTCAGTTTTCGCCAGAAATAAAATTTCCTTTTTTGGTATTGTGTAACATTTGTGACGAATAGGAGTAGGGTTACACAATTCAAATGACTTATTTATATGGTTAATCTAAATATAACGCCTACGTGATTGCAGTGTTTTTTAATATATAGATTAAAAAATTAAAATAATGCCTTTACCTTTAACATGTTGAGGTAATCCAATATTCTCAAGTTTTTTCTTCCCATCCATCTTTCTTTTCGTGATCTATTTGTTAATTCAAAAGTACTATCATTTCGAAAAAATTCTGAAACTAATAAATTTGCTGAATTTTGTTTTAATTTTGCCTGATTATTGGATGATCGAATTGCATTTAATTGACAATTTTGGCAAGGTCGTTCAGATCGTGAAAATGCATTATGAGATGCACGAATTTGAATTATTTGTGATATATTCATTGAACCATCTATATAAAACAATTCATTTTATTCTAATTCAATCATCGGAAAATATTTTTTTGAAGTATTTAGAATATAATCCAATTCTATTTTTGATAAATCTGAAAGCTTATGCTCTTGTTCTGGTTCATTTGTTTGTTGCTCCAAATCTGCTAATTGTGATAATTGTGCTACTTCTAAAGCTGTATTAGCTAAAGAATAATCTTCATTTAAATCAGATTCATCATTATTGAAATCAAATCCACTGATATCATTTATATCATCTGAATTATCAGAACTAATATTTAAATAATTAGAAATTGCCATTGATTGATGTGATGTTCAACCATAAAAGCGTGGAATTGACTTATCATTTAATAGTTTAATTCCTAATACTTTAATAAATTTAGCCGCATCTTCATATGCTATTTTGATTGCATCATGAATAGCATTATCATTTGGCCATATTCGTAAAATATCAATATTTTCATTTGATTTAAAATTTGGATCAAAATCAAATATATATTTTAATAAATAATTAATAAACCAAATAAGTTAATTATATTTATATAAAAATTTGAAATACAATGTTTATTAATTTACCTGATGCTGATGTTTTTTCCTTTTGAATTTGCATATTTTGTCTAATAATTTTGTCCCGGTATGCAACACGTTGTTGAATTTTAAAAAATTCATAAAAGGAAAAATCATTTGTTATTTGACGAGATATACCAAACACATGTTCTATAGCCTCTGTACCATGTTCCCAAGGATATAAAGGGTATGATGAGTAAAATTCACGATGAGATATAATTAAAAGTATTAAGGATTTTGCTAAATTGGTAAAAATTTTAAAACTTTGTGGAGAAATAAAGTTTTTGGCAATAGAAAACATTGAATTATATAATTTACTAGAATCTTCTATATATTCAATCCACATATTTAAAAAAAAATATCTATGCATGGCCATTATAATTCATTCCTTATAAGAAATATTACGATTTAGGTATGAATCAAAAAGATTTCCTATTTAAAAAATAAAAAATCTATTATACACAAATATAATAATTATATAATAAACATTAATTATTTATTACCTAACACAAATAGATAAGTAAATAAAGATTGCATTTCATTATTTTCTAAACCAGTTTGATATATTTGTGCTAATATGTCTGAATGAAATACTCTATACGCGGCCCCATCATCCTGTTTATCAACATTAACAACATCCCGCATATAAAGCGCATGATCTGGAGATTGAGCAAGAGTTAAGAGATGTCGGTAAAGTATTACATTATTCCCAAGTACAAGTAGTCTTGCGCCTGAATGAAGTTGATTACGAGCTGTTTTCTTAGCATGTTTGGGATCTTGTACAGTTATGATAGGTAAATTTCGATAAATTGGCATCTATACATATTAATTTATTTAATAAAAATTTCTTTTTAAAATCATACTTTTATTATACTATAATCACCTGGAAATGTACATTATAATAATTATCATGAAATTCAAAAAAAGTTTCAGCTTTTTCACTATTCATTATTAATTATTACGCATTATATTCAACAGGAGCACCATCTGATCCCAAACTAACTAAATTAATACCTGCATCTCAGGACATGGTTATTACATTTATTAGAAGGTCATAAATTTCTGCAGCATTAGATCCCCCATTTGTTGGTAACATAAAAATTACAAAAGGCAGAATTTTTTCAATTGGAATCTAAAAAAATACTTAAAATGTAAATAATTTTTTAATTAATTTTTATATTATATTTAATTCATACCTTTAATACTATTACTCTAACTTGAGTTGCAATAGCTTTTTTTTGTTTTATATAATTTATAACATTATGAATATCATCATATGTTTGAACCGAAGTCTCTGATAATTTTAAAGTAGATCTAACAATACCATCTAGTTCATCTGAATAAGTAAATTTAGGTCGAATTTTTGTACAATCTGTCATTCCAACAACAAGTCCATTCCAATTAAGTGCTTTAATTAACTGAGAAAATTTTAGTATATTTTCATATATTAATTCTGGATTAGTCACAACATCAACTTCTTTTGCTCGCAGGTATCTTATAGATCGAACGCTCATTCCTGCAAATATTTGTCTAAAAATCTCATATTCACGACTGCTCTCTGATAATAAACTAAAAAATTGTTTTAAGTGTTTAGAATAACGGAGACCTGTAGTTTTTTTGTTTCTTAATTTTTTTCCCTGTATTTGTATCATTAGTGATACTAATTCTTGAAATGTTTTTTCTCCTTTAAAAAATCCATCTTTTCCGAATTGAGCTAATTTAGTCCAAATTGCCGTATTGTCATTATCTTCATCAGCTGATACCCATAATGATTTGAGATTTATATTAAGAAGTAATTTGCTTAAAGGATGTTCAAGATAGCATTTTGGAATAAAGCGAATATTTTTTCCAGTTGCTCGCCGCTATAAATACAAAAAAAACAGATGATTAAATTTAAACATAATAAATACATAATATGGTTGAACTCGTACCTTATTAATTGCTTTAATTAGGCGATTATCCCTTCTTAATTGGTCACAGTTATTACAAATACCTGATTCTCGGATTGTAAAATTTTCACATGCTTTGCTTCTGACGGATATAGTAGTTTTATCTAATATCCACGTAGCACATGCACGTAGATAATTTTCGAGATCATCACAATTTGCTGTACTAAGACTCTTTAATCTAAGTTTCATTTTAATAGTTTCGGGAAATAATTCTTTTGTGGCTATATCAGGTCTAACTGATCCCCCAAATTCAGCAGGACTATTAAGTACATACAGTCAAACCTCTATATACCGATATTGCTGTTTTGGGGAAAAAGCATCGGTATATTGAATTATCGGTTTATAAAAAAAATTTTGTATACCGATATTATTATAAATAACGTGATTAATATCGGTATAAGTATTTTAATATATATAAACATGCAACTTTATTCTATATTTATAAAATTCAAAAAATTTATTAACAAAATTGTATCAATTATATCAATTATGTATTACATTAGGGATTAGAAGTAAATATCAATTATATAATTACGTTATTAGGATTAGAAGTAAAATAGCTATCTAATGTAGCCTGCTTTAAATCGGTGATATGTGATCTTAATACTTCATGTCTCAATTTTTGTAATGTATTTAATTCACTTTGATTAATAGAATTATTTAACGATGAATATTTAAAAAACATAACAAGATCATCCAAATCATTTAAGGTCTGAACTTTTGAAATTACTGATGGAATTTCTTCATCAGATTCAACTTCTAGTTCATTTTTATCTAAATTTACTAAAGATATAATTTCTTCATCAGTCAGCCCTTCGTTACTTTTTAGATGATCATCAATATGAATAAATTCATCCGCGTCCATATGATCATCAAATGGGAGTTGATCAATTAGAAATTGTATTTCTTCCCGTTCTACTTGATTATCTTCTCCTAATTGATTAACACTTTCATCCACTTCCTCTTGATTTACTAATGGAAGTATACCTGTATGCTTCCAACAATTATAAATTGTTTCTTGTGTTACTGCATTCCAAGCATTTGTACAAAAAACAATAGCATCATGAATATTTAAAGAATCGGCTCCTTTATTCAATTGCTGTGAGATTTCATATGCTTCAACCCTATTTTTTACAAGGAGTTTTCGATACTTCGCCTAAAATTAAGTGAGTGTATGTTAAAACATTAAAAAATAATAAAAGAAAAAAAAATGCTAACCTTAAAGGAATTAATGATTCCTGCATCGCATGGTTGCAAATGAGAAGTAGTATTTGGCGGTAAAAAATGTAGAGTTACATTTGTTAATTGGGTATTTTCATTTGTAATATGCACAGGAGCGATTATCAATCAGCAATAGAATTTTGCGATTTTGCAATCGCATTTTTGTATCCAATTTTTTGAGATAATCGTTCCAAATAGAGACCTGCATCCACGCTGTTTTATTCCAATAATAATTAACAGGTAAATCATCTTTTTTTTTACCTTTTAGTGCTCGTGGATTTTTAGAGGTATGAATAAAAAATGGCGTTAATTTTTCTGTTCCAGTTGCGTTACATGTAAGAAGAATTGTAACTCTTTTTTTTGATTTCTTTTTTCCAGAGAGCGGACCTCTTGCTAGAGTTTTTGAAGGTTCAAGATCCCAATATAAACCTAAAATAACAAAAAAAAATATCAACACAAATAAGTGCATGTAAAATCTGAAAAATTCAGTATTTACCTGTCTCATCACAATTAAAGACATCATTTAAATCATAATCCTTAATTATTTCACGCAACTTTTGTCTTTCTTCATTTAAAGTTTCAAGTGGAGCACTTGCTGCTTCACCCCACTTAACATATTCTTTCATGTTATGACGTTTTTTAAAATTAGAAATCCAACCATTAGAAGCTTTAAAATTATTAACTTCAAAACTCCTAGCAAAAAATTCTGCTTTTTCACGTAAAATATCAGTACAGTCAACTCTCTTTATAGTCACACATTTGGGACAGTCCATATTTGGTGATTATAAAGAGATGTGACTATATAAAAAATTTCTTATATTTGTATATCATAATTCCGGCCAAAAATTAACATAATTTTAGCCAGAATTATACTTAAAACTTTATTGTATCGTAACTTCGCCAATATTAATCGTAGAGAGATGATCTTACCGCCATTCGATTCGTCTTGATGAGACGGTTCTAATGGTATAAAATACGTCGAAATCCAATCACTGGATTAATTTCCGAAATTAAAAAAATATTAATGGTTTTTGTGTAATAACTCTGTCAATATTGATCCTAAAAAGACGATCTTACTACCATTCGATTCGTCTTGATGAGACGAATCTAATGGTATAAGATACATCGAAATCCAATCACTAGATCAATTTCCGAAATTAAAAAATATTAAATGGTTTTTAAGTAATAACTCCGTCAATATTGATCACAAAGAGATGAGCTTACCACCATTCGATTCGTCTCGATGAGGCGATTCCAACGAGCTATAAATCATCTTTTTACAATCACTAGGTACCGAGAAATCTAGCAAAATGTTAAATGGCGCAGTAAACGTGAATCAAGAAATATTATAATGCCGATGTTTAACATTTTGTTGAATAACTCGTTAGCCAGTGATCAGAAAAGGATAAAACTAACTCTCTCCCGTTCTGCTCACTTGACAATATTTACGAAAAAAATAAAAAATTTTTTCGAAGTTTTTTATTACTTTTTCTTTATATTTTCTTTATTTTAGATAACTACGACACTCTACAAATGGCTAACAATAACAAAAAGAAAGATAACAAGTCTAACAAAGATACTACTTCTAAACGTCCTGCCTCTAGCTCTCCAACTGGCAACGTTTCTGGTCAAGGTTCCTCTATGTCTGGTCCTTCGAACACTCCACCTTCGACCACCTCTACTAATAAACGTACCAGAGTCAGTGCCGAAGACTCTGTCATGGATGTTGATAAACCTCTCACGCCTCCTGGCCCCGTTGAGACAACTTCTGATGAGACACCTTCTCAACCTGATACCTCCTCTCTTGACGCTTCTCAACACGCACCTGCTAATAACAACGATAAAGGCAAAAGCCCAGAAATTACTCCCGCAGTCTCCTTCCCCGAACGTGCTGCCTCCCCCGACGCGTCCCAAGCTGCAGTACAATCTCAACCTACGCTTTTCTACGCCTCAGCCGCTCCTAATGATGTCGATGGCTTTTGGAATCACTTCGCTTCGAACCGCGACGCGTGCGACGCAGTTGATCGACAACTTTCCTTGTTCTCCTCTTATGGTAGTCGTGCCACGTGTAGTGGATCCAACGATTTGAAGAGGATCATCGTCCACTTCCGAAAAAAGGAAGATCTTGACAACGCCACAGCTTCCCCTATGGATTCTTTGTTCGGCTTGCATTTCCATGCGTATGACCCCCAGGCTATTAAGGCAGAAGAACACGCACGTACCCTGGTGGTTACCGATATCCCCCTTTTTCTTACTGACGCGCTTTTGCGTGGTACCTTTTCTCGTTACGGCAACATTACTCGTTGCCATACCCGTTTGTCTAAACTTTATCGTACTGCATACATTACCTTTGAATCTACTGGTGCTTTACGAAACCTCGACTCTACCTGGGGCGTCCTTTGTGGAGGACATTGTTTGCGAATTTGCCCCGCTACTTTTTCTCCTGACCAACGTGCTGAAAGACGCGCTTATGTCGCTTTACTTGCCGGTCTTCCGCGTGGTACTATAGCGGCCGATCTTGCTGAAATTGCCGATGAAATTTCCGCTAAATCTATCAATGTTCCCTTCTCTATGAATTCCTACAATCCCAAACCTTACGCCTATTGCCATTTTGCCTCTGAAACGGCTATGGAAAATGCTAAATCTATTTCATGTGCCCTTAAGAAAATTGGCCTTACCTGGCATTCTCCGGATGAAGTCACTTCTCTTTGTCATCGATGTGGTCGCCCTAATTGTAACCCTGATCGATGTGGTTCTTCATCTAGACCCAATCGCCCTTCTCGCCCTTGGCAATCTAACGATAAATTGCGTGCTTTATATAATAAGCATTTACCTCCTTCTCACCCTGCTAAACGACATAACCGTTTTGCCCGCCCTGATAATAATAATGATGGACAAAGCCGTACCAATGCTTCTCGCCATCGTTCTAAATCCAGGCCTAATAACCGACAACAATCTCGTTCTCGCTCTCAACGTCGACCATGGAATCGCGACAATCTCAATAATAACAATGACAATCAACGTCGTCGTATTCCTGACGCAAATGAACTTGACTACTATATTGATGGCATGGATGTTACATACCCTGCTCCTCCTACTGTGCTTACTGATTGGAAATCTATTGGTGCTGCTCTTGAAAAAGTAGTTGAAGAATTAGCCCTTCTTACCACACAATTTGCTACCATGAACAGCCGCATCACCAATTTGGAATCTGCTATGGCTGCTCGTGCTCCTATTCCAGGACCTTTTGTCGCAAAACCACCTTCCTACATCCCTTCCTCTATGCAAGGATGGGATGATACAGTGAATCAAAATAATAATAATATCCTCGTTGATGTTAATTCCCCTCCTTTGCAATCAACAAGTGGATTTTCCCCGATTCCTCACTTTGCTCCTATTCCTCCTTCCAACGTCGCTCCTTCCTCTCCTATTGATATGGAACAGCGTCTCTCCTCTCTTTCTGATACTGTTGCCTCTTTGGCTGGCTCGATTAAAGAAGGAATCCAACAGAATAACCTCATCTTAGCTCGGCAACAGGGCCAAGCTAATCAATAATTGTTCTCCTTTTCCCCCTTCTTTATTACCGATTTATCAGTGTGTAATAATGATGGACAACAAAAAACACAACTTTTCCCCTCACCCCTCTCCCCTTATCAAATTTGGTCAATTAAATGTTAATGGTTTATGTTCCCCAGTTCGACAACAACATTTGCTTAATTTTTTTCTCCATTCTTCCTTTGGTGCTTTATCTATTAATGATACGCGTCTTTCCCCGTCAAATGCTAAATTTATTTTCAAAAATGAACACTCCCAACATCACTTTAAGTCCTATTGGGCTTGCTCATCTTTTTCTCGCCCTCATGATGGTGTTGGAATTTTATTACGAAATCCCCTTCATAAGCATGTTCAAACAATTGATCCTTGGAAAGGTCGACTTCTCAAATTAGATTTGTTTTTTCATCAAACAAAAATTTCTATTATTTCTATATATTATCCCCCTTCTGGTTCTATTCATCAATCTATTTGTAATGATCTTATTGCTAAACTCCTCTCTTGGCTTGATTATGCCAGAGATAATAATTATTTTGTAATTATCCTTGGCGACTTTAATATTGATGAAGTTGCTCATTCCCATTATTCATCTAGTCATTTTAAGCTTCTTCGCTTGCTTTCTTCTCGGTTTTTTACCGATCATCAAGCTCACTCTTCTACAAATGGTCCTGATCCCACCTTCTTTCACGATAATGGATCTTCGAGACTGGATTATATCTGGTCTTCACCTGGTTTTCCTGCTCCTGGTCTTTTTTCGCAAGTGGTTACTTGCCCGGGTCTTCTTGATCGTCCTTTTACCGATCACAAAGTCCTTACAACTGTTTTTGACTTTAGCTCTTGTTTGGCTATTTTGGCTAAATCCCGTCTCAAACAAAAAAAAGAAATGCGTACTATTTTCTCTTACGCTTCCACTTCAGTTGAACAATGGAATAATTTTACCACTGAAGTAGATGATTCTCTTGGAGTTTATTTAGATAGACAATATCACCCTAATTTTGATTTCTCTTCCCTTTCTCTTGATCGTATGTGGCATGCATTGAAAGCAGCCATAATTGGTGCTGCAATAGAAACTTTACCTTTTCAAAAAGTCTCCAATACACACCGACATTCGTACTCTCCTGAATTAACCAAACTTATTGCTATTAACAAGTTTTTAGATCGATTTTTATATCGCCTTACTACTCGTCGTTCTAATCGGCCTACTCAGATTGCACAAATGACTGCTGCTTTGCCCTCCCATCTTGATAATCTTGCATCCTTATTTCCTGATTATTCAGTTCCTACCTATTCTACAACCCCTACATCTGTCTTTAAATCGTTTTTACGATCACAGAAGAATTTAGTCTCTGCCTTTTTGTCTACTAAATTCGCCCAACACCTTACGGACTCAGTGGAATATTATACTGCACTACGTGATGAACACTTTTCGAACTCGCTCGGCACCTTTATAGATTCTGCCTTATCAGTAGAAAAACGTTCAATTGTTCTTGACCGTGTCCTGGTTGTCCTGGACTTAACTCCTACCTTATTAACGGATCCTTCGGATATTAAACAAGCTGCTATTTCTCATTTTCAATCAATTGTTTCTCCTCCGTTGGTCCGCTACTCTTCCATCAATTCATTTCCCGCCCGATGGCAACAAGCTTACACTCCTCTTGCTAACGTGTCTGCTTCTTTGTACGATCCTGTTTTGGCACCTATTTCTCTACAAGAATGGTCTGCTGTGATTTCCTCCATGCCAAATAATAAAGCTTCCGGCCCTTCAAAAATTTCCTACGAGATGATTAAACATCTGTCCGGTGAAGCCTTAGATTTCTCTCTTTTATTGGCCAATACCTGCCTTTCTCGCGGTGATATTCCTGCTGACTGGCGTGAAGCTGTGGTGTATCCTATTCCTAAACCTCATGACTTTGATGCTCAACTCAAGAACACTCGACCTATTACCCTTCTGGAAACAATTCGTAAATGTGTAGTTAAGGTCATCACAAATCGTCTCTCCAATATCCTTGCTGATGGTAAAATTCTTCAAGGAGGTAACTTTGCGGGTTTACCTGGTGGTTCTACTGATGTCCCTATCAAAATGCTTGATGCGATTATTCATCAACAAAAACATGACTCTACTGATGATCAGGAACTATGGATCGTTTCTCAAGATATCTCTAAAGCTTTTGATTCTATGGATTTAAATATGCTTAAACTAGCTTTAGATAGATTACATATTCCTGCACTTTTAGTGCGATTTATTTTGAATCTTTTTACACGACGAAATAATAAGGTTATTACTTGTCATGGCGATACAGCTGCTTATAGAGTACGTGTTGGTATCGATCAAGGAGAAATCATTTCCCCTCTTCTTTGGGTTATTTATTTGGATCCCTTACTTACTGTTTTGAATCAAGAAGCACGAGATCCTTTTATTTTAAAATCTTCGGCTCTTTTAAATTATTCTCCACTTGAATTTGAACAACACTCTTTACCAATTTCACATTTAACGTTTATGGATGATTCCACACTTATTTCTTCTTCAAAATCTGGAATAGAAGATCGCCTCTCTATTACTGCTGAATTTTATACTTTAAATAATGTTCAAGCCAATTCAGCAAAATATGTTCTTCTTTCATCCTCTTCGCCTTCTTCGAAGATTACTTTTGAACTTTCACCTTCCCTTTTAATTTCCGATATATCTCTTTCCCTTTCTTCCTTACCTCTTAAAACTTCATTTCGTTTTTTAGGAGTTTGGTTTTCTTTGTCCGCCTCTTCTGATTTTGTTCTGAAACAAGCGCGCTCCATGGTTAAAGATATGGCTGCTCTTTTGAGCCCGAAGAAATTATTAGCACAACATGTAGCCTATCTTTATAATGCTGTCCTTCTTCCGCGACTGGAATTTCGTCTTCAGACTACCCTTTTCTCTGAAAGTACTATTCAATCGATAGTCAAGCCTATGTTTTCAGTACTTCGAAGAAAAGCTGGTCTTGCTGCGACTACCCCGTTGGCCTTATTATTTCTCAAACTTCCATTTTCGCTTCAGAATGCTTTTTATCGATTCCTTTCTTCCCATATCGCATCTTGGCAAAAAATTTTCACTCATCCTGATTTCAAAGATTTTGCCCTCTATGCTATCTGCTATCTTCAAGGATATTTGGGTGCCGAGAGTTGCCCGACTACTATTAACCTTGAACCATGGTCGCAAATTGTTTCTTTACGAACGCATACCTTGTTTAATTCGCTATTGTTTTCTTCGCGTTTGAACATCACGTGGTCTTTCTCCTTCCGGCCTCCGAGGCGTGATCTACAACTTGCTTTACCACTCCGATCTATTCTACTACATTCCATTTTTCAGACAAGTTGGAAACTTTGGAAAAACTTGAATATATTTGTGCTTGCTCAGTTGGTTTCTCCTTGTGGACGTTATCTTATGAATTGGCCCGACCTTCGTTATCTTGGTATCGTTGGTCGTAAAGGACGGATCCCCAATTGGTTTACTTTTATTAATATTAATTTTCTTTCTTCTTCTTCTTCTACCTTACTTTTATCTTCATATTTTATTAATTCTTCTTTTACTTTAGCTTCTCCTTGTTTATTAGATCATACTGTTAAAGATTATTCTTTTTATCCTCAATGGGCTGTTAATGTTGATTCTGCTACTCAAACTTTATCTGTTGGTCGTGTGTGTATCACCTACAAAAAACAAAACTCGGCTATTATGTCTCATTGGCTTCCTGTATCTTCTTCGGCTGATGAACGATCCTATAACCCTTGTCCTGGTTGTGCTGTTAACATTCCTGCCTTATCCAAGAAATCTGCCATTAAACAGCGCTGTAACAGCGAAAAGTGTTTTTTCAATGTTACCCTATCAGAAACTGTGGGCTACCCTACCAGAAATGCCAAAGTTTTCGCGGCTTATCTTCCCATTACTCTATCTACTTCCTGGAGTTATGCGACTTCCTTGGCTCTTGTTCATTTTTCAAACGCTTCTCCCGCTCTTTCCCCTCTCTTTAAGGATAGAATCGATAGAATTGAAGACACTATTTTACCACTTTCAGTGCAATCTTTGTACACAGATGGTTCGTTCCATCCTGCCAATGATTCTTCGCCTTCTTCCATGACTTCTGCTTGGATTGCTCTTGATGATGATGGACTTGTTCTGGAATCTTCTTCCATGCATCTCCCTTCTTACTTTCCTTCCGCTTTGCGTTCCGAAATTTCTGCTGTACTTTTAGGATTGAACGCCCTTTCCCGTGATTCATCAATCTCTATTCATACTGATTGTAGTCAGTTAATTTCACTATGGACACGGTTTGTTGATGCTCCTTTCTCACCGAAGTTGCTCCGAGAACCTAATCATCTTCTCTGGCTTTCTATTCGACAACTTATCATGGATCGTAATCTTAATGTCGAATTGATTAAAGTCCCTGCTCATGGTGATGATATCTACAATATACAAGCGGATTCCTTGGCGAAAGATGCTCATTCGTCTTTACAACCCACTACTTTACTTTCAACATTTTGTTATGCTCCATGCTTGTTGACTTTTAACTCCTTGCCTATTGACGTGAATATTCGACATTTTCTCCGCTCTATTGCAGATGCTCGTGCTCTTTTATCTTTCTGTTCACTAGCGCGTTTTACTGCTCTTGGTGCTCCTTCACTTTTTGATTGGGCTGGTATATATTTTTGCCTTTCACAAATTAAAGGTTTTGCTTCACATAGGAATGGTCGTCCTGAATTTTGGATCTTCCGCATTAAACTTCTCTTGGATATGTTGCCTACCTTAACTACTCTTCAACAACGCAAACCTTACTTATATTCTCCTGACTGGCTCTGTCCGCAGTGTAATTCTGCTCCTGAAGGTTTGAATCATCTTTGGACTTGTCCTTATATTTTACCGGAAATAAATCCCTGTTTAACGCACCGGTCTGAAGTCATTAAATTTAGAGATTCTTGTTTATCTTCTTTCCTATCCTTGAAGTCTTTGGATAATTCTTTTCATACCGGTTTCTTTGCTTTGGATTGCTGGAACTATGAAGCTCCTTCTCCATCTTGTCTTTGGCTTACTCGAGGATTGTTGCCTGCGCATTTAACGGCATTTTTGAACCAATACTTTCCTCTCTCTGTTATTTACAAGATTATTTCTCCCCTTCTTAATGACTTCCAAGTCGAATTATATGGTGAAATTTGGCTGTGTCGGAATGTTCTTTTCCATGCTTGGGAGGAGTCGCAGGGTATCTCGGCTGCTTCCAAATTACGTGGCCCATCTACAAATTCTTTCCCTAATACTACTCCACAACAACACAACTCTTCTTTGGCGACAGTTTCTCAGGATTCCTGGATTTCTTGGATATCCTCTTCTATAATTCGGGGTGGATCATGGATCTCGCACTTGGATTTTCTGCGCCGCTTAACAGTTCAACCTCTTAGGATTTCTTTCTGGTAACGGACTGGATTTTTGGATGTTGGATAGTTGACTCACACTGGCCTTCGGGTAAAGTTGGGGTATGCGATTCTGTAATAGTTTAGTTTTTCTTTGCTTTAATTTATTTTAGTTTAGATTTCTTTACTTGTATGAGTCGTGAAGCTACTCTTTTTATTTTTTATTAGTTTATTTTCTTATTTTTGTAATATTGTTCGATTATATCTTCGAAATTTAAAATATAAATAAAAGATAAAGTCACAAGACTGTTTGCACAGAAAAGGATAAAACTGAGTAGGCGGCGTGTACCTAGCTTCAGATCAGCCTAAAATAGCCCGATGGGGGATGTCTTCTATAGTGGTGCTGTTACCTGAGGAATTAAGTACTCGGTTTAATGGTTGCCCATTGAAGATGATAGGACACAGACCCGAGATTAGTCTCATAAGAGGCAATGGGTGGTCTGGCCGTAAACACTTGCAAAAGAAAAGGATAAAACTAGGGTTGGTCACCCTATCTCGGTGGTTAGTCACTGAGACCCTCATTAAGCCTGAGTATGGTGAGGTCGCAGGTTCGATTCCCATGACCACGGAAATAAAAAGAATTTTACTGCGGACGCTACAACCAATAGCGTGAAGGTACAGGGGATTAGTGTAGTTGGACTGCATCATGGTGAATTAGTGTGTACGGTTAGGCCGCACATTTCAATCCAAGGGAATCGTGTGTCCTTGCGTTAACCCCTATGAGGCCATTGGCATGTGCGCAGTCCTGTCCCGGCGGGGTCACTACTATACCTTAGAGGGGACTTCCTGTCTGGGTGGTCACTCCACGATACCACTTGGGGTCAGTAATGGCTAGATGGTCGTCCTAGATGGTAAAGCTGAGGGTGCAATGTCTTAGTGGTAGTTAGACCTTCTGTTAGGTCTTAGGCCAACCAAGGTATTCGTGCACAGAACAGGTAGCATGGTTATGGGGTTCGATTCCCCACTTCTTGGGTCCTGGTTGGTGATCCCTGGTGGTTGATACCCACCATAAGGGGTGATCCTGGACAGAAGCCTGCTACTTCCTGTCCGAGTGGTCACTACGTAAGTATACCACTTGGGGTAAACAACTGTACTATCGGTGCTAGGTAATCGCGGGCTGTAGTGGCCTTTGAGTGAGACCTCGTACCTAAAATGGTGGTATGGAAGGGTACTAGATGGTTGATGTTACCTGTCGAAAGTCCTCCATGAAAGTAGGTGCTCTCTAAAGGTCGTAAAATAAATTGAGTACCAGTATCATGCAATGGATTAAGGATGAGTAGGCGGCGTGTACCTAGCTTCAGATCAGCCTAAAATGGCTCGATGGGGGATGTCTTCTACATGGTGCTGTTACCTGAGGAATTAAGTACTCAGTTTAATGGTTGCCTATTGAAGATGATAGGACACAGACCCGAGATTAGTCTCATAAGAGGCAATGGGTGGTCTGGCCGTAAACAATAGCAAAAGAAAAGGATAAAACTGGGTTGGTCACCCTATCTCGGTGGTTAGTCACTGAGACCCTCATTAAGCCTGAGTATGGTGAGGTCGCAGGTTCGATTCCCATGACCACGGAAATAAAAAGAATTTTACTGCGGACGCTACAACCAATAGCGTGAAGGTACGGGGATTAGTGTAGTTGGACTGCATCATGGTGAATTAGTGTGTACGGTTAGGCCGCACATTTCAACTAAGGGTCATGGTGTCCTTCTAACATTCCCTATGAGGCCATTGGTATGTGCGCAGTCCTGTCCTTGAGGTCACTACTATACCTTGGGGGGACTTCCTGTCCAGGTGGTTACTCTACGATACCACTTGGGGTCAGTAATGGCTAGATGGTCGTCCTAGATGGTAAAGCTGAGGGTGCAATGTCTTAGTGGTAGTTTGACCTTCTGTTAGGTCTTAGACCAACCAAAGTGTTCGTGCACAGAACAGGTAGCATGGCTATAGGGTTCGATTCCCTACTCCTTGGGTCCTGGTTGGTGATCCCTGGTGGTTGATACCCACCATGCCAAGGGGTGATCCTGGACAGATGCCTGCTACTTCTGTCGAGTGGTCGCTACAAAGTATACCACTGGGGTAAACAACTGTACTATCGGTACTAGGTAATCGCGGGCTGTAGTGGCCTTTGAGTGAGACTTAGTACCTAAAATGGTGGTATGGAAGGGTACTAGATGGTTGATATTACCTGTCGAAAGTCCTCCATGAAAGTAGATGCTCTCTAAAGGTTGTAAAATAAATTGAGTATCAGTATCATGCAATGGGTATAGGATGAGTAGGCGGCGTGTACTAGCTTCAGATCAGCCTAAAATGGCCCGATGGGGGATGTCTTCTATAGTGGTGCTGTTACCTGAGGAATTAAGTACTCGGTTTAATGGTTGCCCATTGAAGATGATAGAACGCAGACCCGAGATTAGTCGCATAAGAGGCAATGGGTGGTCTGGCCGTAAACACTTGCAAAAGAAAAGGATAAAACTACCACCATTCGATTCGTCTCAGTGAGACGATTCTAACAAGCTATGATACATCTTTGTACGATTATTAGATGCCAAGTTATTTAATATATTCTTTATATAACTGTGATTATAAACGGTTCTTTTTAATATAAGATTTTTGAGGATAGGTGTGATAGTGACTATAGATAGATTGTGACTATATAGGATAGATTTTAATAATAAAGTGTTTTGAACATTCAACTGGTGTGACTATATAGTAGAATGTGACTATAACGGGAGTGACTATAGAGGGAGTTGACTGTATTAATAACAAGATCTGCTTCAAGCGCATTTGTAACCCATAGTGTCATAGCTTCCTCCACTTCTGGAAATTGCACAGGCCTTTCTCTTTGTTTTTTACTTTCCTCAGAGTCTAAATCTAGAAGTAACCACTTATCTTTATTCTTCAAAATATCAGAAACCGTGTTCTGTTTAATGCCATATTGAATAGCAAGTTGTTCTTGGGTAAGTCGTGGTTTTTTCTGATAGTCTAAGCAAAGTTGATACTTTTGTGCTTTTGTTAAAGTCACTCTTTTTTGTGACTGTGAAAGAGTTTGAACGGCTTTTCTTTTTTCCGACATTGAGAAAAGGGAAAATCGTGTAACTTCATTTACGCGATCTAACCTTAAATAGTTAATATATCGGTATATAAACCAGATCTACATATACGTTACTATATGAGGGACAAACAAATAGTATCGAATAACGTTATATCGTGAAATCATATAAAAAATTGGTATAACGAGGTTTTTTTATTAGATAAAAAACGGGAAATTAAAAATCATCAGTATAAGCAAATATCGGTATATATTGTATCGGTATATAGAGGTCTGACTGTACTCTTAATACTTTTCTTCATATAATCCTTTACACGCAACTTTTTGGACAATTGTGTTTTCCTCTTCATATCTAATCTTTTTAGGTTTAAAAAAAACTTTAATACTTTGTTGACCTTCTCCACTATATTTACAATTACTTAATTCGCCATGTGTTGTAAGATTTTTATCTCTAAAATCTCGATCTAAATGAATTTCTTTACCACACTTACAACGAACCAATTTTGGTGTTATTTCTTCCATAAAATATTTATTAGCATGCAATTTATTCCATAACTCATCTATTTCTGTTTGTAAAAAAATTTTTTTTCTACGTTTTCTCTTTCTCTTTTGTAAATTATTTACATCATCATAGATTATAGCATCATTATCATATTCTTCTTCTGATATAACATCATCTATTTTTTCCATCTCATTATCATCTATTATTACTTCATTTTGCTCCACGTTTATATTATCCAACATTTCAACTAAATCATATCCAAGAAAATCAAGAGTTTTTTCAGAATCATATTTATTATCATCGGGTAGAAAAAACTCTATAGAAGGAAAATTTTTAGGACTTTCGGTTTGCATCTTTTGAATAGACTAAGAAAAAATTTTTTTATTGTGATTTTACAAGGTATATTTATATATATATATATTACCCTTATAAAAAATACATATGTTCGTTACCCATTATAGTAACAACCTTGAAAGTGATTATAGGACGATTACCCATTTTATGTAACAACAATGTTATTCTTACCCAATTTAACAACTATCCTAAAATTTTTTTATAGCAAAATTACCCGACTTAACGAGCAACAATTTTGGATTTTATATAACAACTTTACCATTTTAACGGCAACCTATATATAGAGTTTCCGGGGTCCTCCTTTGCCATATCTTATTAATGGAAACATATGATACTTTATAGATATGGAATGGTTATCTGCTACTTATGCAATCAACTTGTATATTTGGAATAGAAAGCTTGTTAATTAACAAAAGATATGTATATGATGGACTAAAAGACAAGTTTATAACTGAAAAAAATACCAATATACAGTCAGACCTCTATAATTGCACTCTCCATAATTGCATCCACTATGTATACCCTCTCTAAATGCACCCTCTGGTTCGGTCCCAAGCTTATATGATCTCTAATTATTTTACCTCTATAAATGCACACCCTCTTTAAATGCACTATTTTGAAAATTATGCATATGGTTCCAAGGGGTGTGCAATTATGGAGGTCTGACTGTATTACTTTTTGGGAGTATGGAAAACGTTTCTAAAAGGATTAGATACATCAGACAAAAATGTGTCTTTTTGCATATTAAAAGATAAAGGGATTTTATCAAATCATGAATAATGTTCAAGAGGGTCAAAAGGCATGTTGCATGCATCCACTATATATAAACAGGTAGGATTGGATGGATAAGCCACATTTCATTGACTTATTCTTCTTTACTATCTTTACTACCAACTTCTTATCAATTTTTGAATTGCAAAAGTAATACAAGTGAAATATTTATCTCGTTTCTGTTTGCAAAACAAAATAACTTACAAACCATCTTAATCAACCAAAAGGTACTGTAGGAAACGATTAATTGGTTTGACTGACTGATTCTGAGAAATGTTTAAATATGACCATTCACACATAATTTATTGGGTAAATATGTATTATCTGTTATGTTATGTGCAATAAGACGTCATTGAAATTATATATGACAAAGCGAGTATGTCCCAAATTTTTTTCACGTGTATTAATTCCATTTTTTATTTATGATTGACATTTATTACTTAATATCCATTTATTATAAGCCCATACCCACCCCATGTAATATGTAAAATCTTATGGTACACATATGTTATATGATCTTCAAATACCCCTCACTCCTAGAATATTACGTAATAAATGTCACTGCCCTTATTGGAAAATGTGCCCAAAAAAAATATGCTAATCGCTTATTTAGTTAAATCATATAATGATAAAGCAAAGTCTATTACATATACTGCGTCTTTATTGGTTGCAAATGTGAAGAGTCTTCACGATTATCATATGATATCATGGTAAGGTTACGCATAGGCTAACGTTAATGCTTTATGTCTTTATGGCGTCCCAAGAATCTATCGTGCTACTTCTATCAAATTGTCTATAGAGTGGCGCCCAATCTTTTCCCTAACGAACCTGTGGTAAATCACCGAATTTTAAGTTCCAAATTGCGATTCAAAAAATTGATTTTCTCTAAAAAAACTTCTTTGTATATTTTAAAAATTTATAAAATGAATTTTTTTTTGTTATCAAAAGGGTGGAAATCCGGAAAATCAAGGATAATGAAGTTCAGTTCGGAAAAAAAAAAACTTTAGACAAATAAAATGTCTGCTAAAATTATTTAAATTCACAAAATATAACCAGATATCTGCAAAGGCAACGAAATCATGAACCGAAATTTTGTTTTTGCTGTCATTTTATTGACTACGCTTTCCATAGTCAATGCTATTCCGCATCAACTTGAAAATATTACGTATTATCAATGTGAAAATTATCCCATACTCACTATATCACTTGAACCTAATCCTTGGGTTTCTGGAACACCAGAAAATTATACTGCTTCTGGACAAATAGAAAAAGCTACTACTAAAGAAACCATTCTTCTTATTCTTTTTGCTGTTGGAGGAAAAGTTATAGGAAATTTCTACCAACAGCCTATTCCAATAACTCCAGCTGGATCTATCACAGTAACAGCAAATAATGTTCTAACACCAGAATTACCTTCCACATATGCTAATATAGTTGCTATTTCGGATACAATTCATATTAAAGATATGTATGCTTGTGCGATAACTTATATTGGATATTAAGTCCGTACCATCAAATATGACAGATGTGTTTAATTCTTTTCTTTCTTAATAAATTTTCGCAAGCTACTTTTCTTTGACATTAAAAAATTTTTAACATATTATTTAGTTATACCGATATTATATTTATTATTAGATATTTTTATTCAATGTTTTTCGTGTACACAGTGAAATTTGATATAATGGTTGAACTATCCATTCCATTATTAAAAATTTAAATTCCATTATATCAAGAGTTCCGTTATATTGATACTAGATTAATTTATTATAGATTAATAATTATGCGTTTCAAACAAAAATTCCGCTACTAGCGGAATTTTTTGGGATTCCAAAAATTTCGTAATTAATTATCCCTAAGGAAACATTCCCACCCACAAGGATTCCTATCGAAAGATTTATATAGAATCCTTTAGGATCCTAAATTTACCATTAAGGGTTATCATATTTATCTGTTATTAATTATATCGGTCAATTTTAATTATTTTATTTAGTATTATTATTTATTATTTCCCATATATTATTACACGTCCTAATTATCAAGAACATTAAATAAAAATGGGTTCATTAATAAAATACTAAGACACATTATATATTAATTTTTAAAATTATTAAAAGTTACAAAATTATGTGATGATGTATAGAATATTGTCCTCTTGTAGAAATGTTCAGAGATTCGTTTTACTTTTTTTACCCTTATACAGAACATTTAAAAAAAGAAAAGAACAAATTGTTAGTTAAGTTCATCATAATAAAAAAGAGCGATAAAAATAAAAAAAAATATTTTTTACTTACCGTTATCCTATACTCAGAGAGACTAAAAAAAACTCCATAACTTGAAAAGTGTGTGAATCTTCGCATTGTCTTAGTTTTTCATTTAACCTAAAAAAAAAATGATTAGTAATGTTCGTTAATATAAAAAAAATTTAAAAATTTTCTTTTACTTTGAAGAGATTAACAAAGACCCGAATGACCTGCTTGGGCTGGCCGTTGTCCGTTGACCACATCTATAAAAACTTAGAAAACCTGCTAAAAAACGAACAGTTAGTGATGTTCGACAAATTAAATAAAAAACCAAAAAATTTATTTTTACTTACCGGTAACCGGTATTCACCACGCTCAGAGACTTGACCAGATTTTTTTCTATTTACCCATCTTCACGTCCAGAGACTTGAAAAAATACCTAAAAAAGAAGAAAACGAACAATTAGAAAATTAAAGAAACTTTTACAAGATTCTATTTATGTTCCAGGTTCCGTTATCACATTTCAAATACTCTCATATTTTAAAAATAAAATTTGTAGCTAAAAAAAAGTAGCAACGCCTAACAAATATTTTTACATTTTTTGTGCAAAAACAAACAATAGAAGTCATAGTATTATATGTGAAAATGAGTAGATGAATCTGATTACGAACGTGGTAAATAAATGATGATTGTTAATCGTTTTTCTTTCTTAATGTCTGCTTCACCTCATTCGGAATAGTTTGCACTAATTAATCAACCATGTTCTTAAGATTTTTGATAATTTACAAGATAATTAATTACAAGTGCGAAATTAAGTTAATATTAAAAATGCTTCTATAGTGAAGGGAAGGCCAAAAAGGTAAGGATATTTAGAGATGATGTGACAACCTTGTTTAGAATGTAAGGAGGAAATTATAAATTTGCTCGCCTTGTTTCTGTATGGATACGCTTTTCACATTAGATGTTGTCGTAAAGTTACGTTCTGCTCTGAACGTTGCCCGGAATGCCGGGCGAACGACTTAGTTTTAATGAAATGAGTAAAGAGCAAGTCACCATTAGATTGTGAATTAGGTTATGAAGTCTTATGACATTAGTTATGACGTCACTTCAAGATTATATAATCACCATTAGATTATTGATACTGTAATCCGAGAAAAGGAAAATATAGTCCGAGAAAAGGATAGGTTAATTCAAGAAAATGATAAGATGGTCTATGATAACATCAAGATAATATGGTTCAAGAAAAGATTAATTTTAATCCAAGAAAAGACTAAAATAATTCGAGAAAAGAATTACATAGTTCAAGAAAGGAAGAAACTACTCCAAGAAAAGGTTAAAATGGCCCGAGACATTGTAAACATAGCCCGAGAAAAGGTTAACATAGCCCGAGAAAAAGTCAACGTAATCCAAGAAAGAGCAACATAATCCGAGAAAAAGGTGATATGGTCCGAGAAAAGGATAAAATAGTTCAAGATGACCTATGATGCCATGATCCAAGAGAAGGATACCATGATCCAAGAAAAAGATAAAGAAATTCAGAAGATTTATAATATGACAAAACTCAAAAAATCGTTTAATTCAAGAAGGAATTCAATATCAGGAAAAAGATAAAGAAATTCAAGATTTAAAACAAAAGAATATTGAATTCAAAAATAATAGTATCTAAAAATCAATATGCTCTTGGATTCAATTAATTTCAATTATCAGATGATAACAAAATAATTTAGTTAATGATATATTATTACATTTGCCGAGTATGTAGAAAATTGGAACTTTACGTTATTGAATGAATATACATTCGTATATTTAAGTTTTATTTTAGGCTTAACGTGCAAGACTAAATAAATTTGGTTAATTAAAACGATAGTATAGGTTGAGGCGATGATAAAATAGGTAATATGATTGTACTTTCCTCGTAGAATTCAAAGAGAAATCAAAATTTCATATTTTTTAACAAAATAAATTCCAAGATTCATATATCGACCGTCAACTACGTCATGTAGTTTCATAGTAAGGAGGAACCTGTAAACATATACAGTAGTAGTTGCTTGCGCTACGAACTTCAATGTATGAATTTTAAAAAGAGTTGTTTCACAATGTAAAAACATTATTCTCTTTTGGAACAGAAGTTTTTTGATTATTGTTTTTTATCTTTATGAAACTTTCTGCAGTTTCTGCCCGTTATTCACATATTGGTATCATTATACACGTTATACTTAAATATTTATATGATAAAAGAGAGGATTTAACATTTGACACTAAATTCGAATGGTTTGGATTGAAATTAACAGGCCTTCAAATACTACATCTTCTGTTGATA
Source organism: Rhizophagus irregularis (assembly GCF_026210795.1). Classification (NCBI taxonomy): domain Eukaryota; kingdom Fungi; phylum Glomeromycota; class Glomeromycetes; order Glomerales; family Glomeraceae; genus Rhizophagus; species Rhizophagus irregularis. Next base: position 1,381,991 of record NC_089446.1, on the reverse strand, counting down.
TGTTTAATAAAAGTTGTATTCAATTTGAAGTTTTGAGTTATGATATTGTTTTATCCGGATTTACTGTATTAGTGTTATTTTTAGACTATTTATTTCTATTTATTTCTCAACAGAAAAAGATTCCGTTCATGGGAAAAAACAAGTTAAATAGTATGTCATATTTATTTCAAAGATTATAAAGCATTATCGCTATTATACAGTATATGGTAACTAAATTATATGTATAACTTAAACAATTCCTATCTCCTTGTTAATTTCAAAAGTAGCAAGATAATTTTGTCCATCGGTTTCATTTCTCGCGGTGGCTGTAAGTAGTTCCATTTGACCAAATGATAGTGCAAAACTAACTCGTCTATCAGTTCCATTATTTGAAAGGTCAATCTTGAGAGTTCCTAACACTTCCATTCCATCACAATACTTTGGATCGTATTCTTTTGTGATATAAATATAAAATGTAGCAAAAGTTTGAAATCCACTAACAGGACATAAATTATATATACGAATTTCACTATCGATATCAACAATATCATCTCTTTTTGCTATACGATGAAATCGCTGTATGAATCCATTGGATGTTTTACGTTCTGGTGGGTCACCTTTTCTAAAAGGTTTAAATACTTTAATTCCATATGTGAAGTTGAGTTTTCGATTCTTTAATACGAATAAAACATCCTCATCATTTCTCATATTATAAATTTTATCATATAAGCTTAATCCAAATAATGTTGCTCCTCGAACAACTGCTGCAACAGGTTCCTTAGAAACAACGATAGATTTCACTCGATCTTTGAACTTTTCTTCAATTCTATTTTTCAAATATTTTGATTGGCCGAATCCTCCAACTAAAAATATAATCGAACATTCATCGCGACAATTATCAAGTTGAGTTCCTATCATCTGAATGATTTTTTCAACAATAGGGTCAAACATTGATTTGATCTCTTCAAATTCAATTTCAATCGACCAACCATTTTTCTCTAATAGTTCTTTAGCTTCGTCATTAACGAATTTCTTAAGAACTTTAATGACATCTAGAACATCTAAATCGTATTGAAAATCTGTATCTTCACCAGTAAAAGGAAATTTAGCTTTGCGACAGAAATGATCAACCATACGTTGTAGCGACTTGCTTTTTTTATCTCGTAGTTTATCAATTGTTGAATTTCCTACTATACTTCCTATATGTTTAAGGAATGCTTCATCTATAAACGAACTTCCACAATAATCACCGGCTCGTTCCGTAATTTCACCTAATTGATTTTCACCGACGAGTTTACGCGTGGTCAAATCTACCGTTCCACCTCCACAGTCAACGATCATGAAAGTTGCTAATGATATAATTTAAATAAAATTTGTTTTAACATTACAAACTAATTAACTTATCTGAACCGTAATTATAATAGTAGTATACTTACTTCCTATCTCGTAACTTTCCAGACAATTTTTCATGCAATAGATTGCAGCAGCTTCAGCTAATTAAAAAGATTTTAATTTTGAAATGCCTTCTTTTTTTTAAGTAATTATTTATTGCTTTAATTAGATTATTGGAAGACCTACGTTCTGTAGTAAATTGTAAATATTCGGAATTTTCTTCTTTAATTAAATCTGCTTCAGACGCACATTCTCTCATTATTGCTAATTCTTTCTTTGAATACTCCGCGGGAACGCTAAGAACTAAAAGAACGTTTTCATGAAACTTTATACCTTCTACGCTTTCAACTGTTTTTTTTATTAACTAGGAAAAAATTATATATTGTTATATGAAACAATACGTTTAAGGTTTAATTTAATTAATATTTGTTATTACCTTTCCCATTTCTCTAAGATAATCAATAATAGCTTTTTTAAATTCAACTGGAATTTTAGGTTTTAAATGATCTTGTAATTTTCCTAAACTTCCCAAATGTAATTTAAATAATCCAACAGATTTTGGTTCATTTGTATCATCCGCTTCGTTTGTTGTTCCTTTAATAAAGGCCGGTCTTCCCCACTTTACCACATTTTTAAAATTATCGTCATATTCGAGAACGGTATTTGTCTTATATTTGCCGACGTATCCTTCCCAATCTTTATTTGTATGAATTTCCCCAGCAAAATCGGTAAAACGATAAGCAAATCCCTACGTTAAAATTATTAATCAAAGAAATAACATATATTAAACACATTATATAGCTAAATAATTGAAACAAAAGATTCAAGAAATTATCAATTTAAGAATTTTAATTACCGAATACGTGGTTCCAAAATCTTTTATTATTTAAGAAACATATTAAATTTGCGTTAAACTTTTAAAATTTTAATATTTTTATTTATAAAATGTAATTACCTATGCCAACCACCACACGAACATCACTTTTCCAAGACATTTTCATAAAATCTCTTGAATTTAACAAAAAAAAAGTCCAACTATTTATTTATCTTATCAATCTAATGATATCATGATGAGCTATTAAATTTTTTTTTCAAATTTGAAATATTTCATTTAAACATCATAGAATTTTTCTTCATTTTACGTTTATGAAAAGCTTTTTAAATTTAAAGGAATAAACATTTACTCCTCAAAAATAATATAATTGGCCAAATTCTATTGTGATTTGTCATCTTTAAATCATTCGTGTGAATTTAAAAATATCAGTATCGGATTTCCAAAAGTGGGAACAAAAACCTAAATAAATGTGTCATGTGATTTTGTTTAAGCCTTTTTGCGAGGCTATCCATTTTAATATCATTCATACTCCATTATAAATGACGAGAACATAGGTCATTGATTTTTGAAAGACATTCTTTAGTTAATTTAATGAAGTACATTCATGATGAATTTTAAAATGGAAATTAACACAGGTTATACTTCATATTGTTTACCTGTATTCCCACAGATTGCATGATTATGCAGATTTCATCTTTCTCTGGTCAAAATAATCGGTTAAATTTCATCAATTTTGGGAACAATAAGTTCAAAATTTTATCTTTCTGAATTTGATAACTTTCTTTATTATTCTCTTTCGATAATAAAGTAAGGATGAAAAGGTTCTTGATTGAGCAAATATTGAGTAGTTCTTTTCGGTATTCGGTTCACATAATTTCTGACTCAGCTCTGAAAAGTAGTACTATATATGGAACCGTACTCAGTACAAGGCTATAATTACATCAAAGTAAATTGGATAATTCCGTGTTAATTAAAGTATGTCCGATATCAGTAAAGGTTTAGAGCTGATGTGCATATATACTTGTTATTCCATGGGTATCAATGAATAAATACTTGGTATTCCTTAATGATTTAGCAATCTAGATTGGAAATCGTTTATTCCGCTAACTAATATTATTGAGTAATAGTGCGGTTCCGTCAGCCCTGTAAAAAAAGTTGATCCGTTTTTTATATTCCGTCTTTTTTCGTAAAAGGCTCATATTTCCGGAATTAATAACCTTATATCACGGAATTTATCGAATTATTTACATTTTTTCCGTGAATGGATCCGTGAAAGGCTCATTTTTACGGAGTTTTTACAGAAATAACGAAAAAAATTTTTTATAATGCAGAAATGCATAGAAATTCTTTTGGTTGTAAATAAGTACGTTATAAAAAATCATTTGAGATTTTCAAAGAATTGTCAAATGTGAACCTAATTTGCTAAAATTCTTTGTTAAAAAAACCAGTAATTTATTAACAGCAATAAATGAATAGACCTGCACTTGATTCATTCCAATAATAGTAACTTTTATAAAGATGATTATCTGCGAGTGCCAATCTTCAAAGACTCATTGGTGTAATGAACAAGTTAATTACAAGGGAATTATATAGATAGATATATATATATATGGGGCACTAGGGTAATCATACAAGATTATTAAGACGATTGAACTGAAGGCGCACATAATCGGTAGTCATCTAAATCTCTTTTTGGTTTTAATTTTTTAATTTTAGTAATTTCTTTATCTTTATATCAACGTTCTAACGTAACATCACATGCATCATATGTAGATCAGCTGATCAATCGGATGTTCGGTTGTTATAGCTAACATTACTTCCGACATTCAATGAACAGAAAGCTTTCAAAGACGCAAGATTTGTGTTTTTCATAAGAAATTCATACGTATGAACAATCAAAAGTATAATAGAATTTATCAACGTTGATCTAACATAGCATGATAGCAACACATGTAGGTCAGTTGGTCAATCGGATGTTATAGCTAACATTACTTCCGACATTCAATGAACAGAAAGACTTCAAAGACGCGAGATTTGTGTTTCTTCATAAGAAATTCATATATATGAGCAATAATAGTACTTGTGTTACTACTTCCATAATTGAATAAATTTTATCCGGTCAAGTCAATGAATAATAAATAAATATAAGCCCAATATTGCGTTTTATCATCAAAAATAAAAAATAAATATATTCTAAATTGAATTAAAGTTTTTTTAAAATTTATTTCTTTTTTTTTATGAAATGTCTCAGAAAGACGAGAAAAAAGATAATGGAAAAAAAATCGATGAAATTCTTGTAGTAGTTGGTTTAGGTACAGTAATCATGTACTACTAGCTATATTTGATTGAGGATTACCATACTAAAGTATTTAACGCTTTATTTACTTATTTATTTATTTTTTAAAAAAAGATTTTGGGACATCCTCTTCGGTAATTTAAAATTCTTTAAATATTATAAAATTTTATTTTTTTTTATCATAGTTTATAAAACTTTCATTTGATAGGGATTTGCTTATTGTCATACTGCTTCTGCTAACCAAGAAGTTTGTACCAACACCGAATGGAATGGACATTCTGCTCAATTTAAAACAAATACAGTTCTTCAATATGATGATAATTTTGAAAAAGTGACAGAATGGGGAAAATTAGCATTTGCTAAAAAAGCTGAAAGAAAAAATATGGATGAAAATGAACCTAAATCTGTTGAATTATTTAAATTATATTTAGGAAGTTTTGGAAAATTAGATGATGATTTAAAACCCAAAATTCCGGTAGACTATAAAAAAGCTATTGCCGATTATCTTAGAGAAATGGGAAAGGTAAATATAACATTCATATATTAATAGAATTAAATTTTAATAATTTTTATTTTCTTTTTTTTTTATCTTTTAGTTAATAAAAGTTAGAATAAGTAAACATTGGCCAGATGTGAATTTTTATGAAAATGTTCTTCTAGTAATTAGCGTTCCCGCAGATTATTCGAACAATGAATTGGCGATAATGAGAGAATGTTCACTTGAAGCTGAATTAATTCGTGAAGAAAATAGTGAATATTTACAATTCACTACGGAACGTAAGTAAATTGACTATATTATTCGACCATCCATATTTTTTTTTTAATTTAATTTTATTTCATTCTTTTTAGCCGAAGCTGCAGCAATTTATTGTATGAAAAAATGTCTAAATGAACATTCTCTGGCTTCAACAGGAAGTAAGTACTGTAATCTATCGAATATAATTCGAATTAACTCCCTTAATCTATTTTAAACATTGAACTTTAAAAATGATTAAACAGCAACTTTTATGATCGTTGACTGTGGAGGTGGCACAGTAGATTTGACAACACGTAAACTTGTGGGTGAAGATCAATTAAGCGAAGTTACAGAGAGAATCGGTGATTATTGTGGAAGCTCATTTATCGACGAAGCATTCCTCAAACATTTGGGTAGTATAGTGGGAAATTCAACAATTGATAAATTACGAGATAATAAGATCAAATCATTACAATATATGGTTCAACATTTTTGTCGAAAAGTAAAATTTCGATTCACTGGTAAAGATACAGATTTTCAATATGAGTTAGATGTAATGGAAACCATTAAAGTTCTTGAGAAATTTGTTAACAGCGAAACTAAAAAACTAATGGAAGACAATAATTGGTTGATTACGATTGATTTCGAAAAAATAAAATCGATGTTCGATCCTCTTATAGATAGAATCCTTAAAATGATAGAAATTCAACTTGAAAATTGTCGAGATGAATGTTCAATTATGTTTCTGGTTGGAGGATTTGGTCAATCAGAATATTTGAAAAATAGAATTGAAGAAAAATTCAAGGATCAAGTAAAGACTATCGTCGTTTCTAAGGATCCTATTGCAGCAGTTGTTCGTGGAGCAACATTATATGGATTAAGTTTGAGTGATAAAATGAAAAATATGAAAGTTAACGAGCAAGTAAAATTCGTAATAAAGAATCGAAAACTCAATTATACGTATGGAATTAGAGTGTTGAAGTTGTCTAAAAAAGGTGATCCACCAGAACGAGTAACATCTGATGGGTATATACATAAATTTCATCCGATAGCGAAAAGAGGAGATGTCGTTGAATTTGATGAAGAAATTCGTGTAAATGATTTATGTCCTGTTAATGAATTTCAAGAAAGTGCTACATTTTGCATTTATTTTACAAAAGATGTTGAAGCAAAATATTGTGATAAAATGGAACTATTGGGAACTCTTAAGATTTACTTTACGGATCGTGGACCTGATAGGAAAGTTAGTTTTGCATTGTCATTTGGTCAAATGGAAATACTTAAAGCCACTGCAAGGAATGAAACGAATGGGCAGAATTATCTTGCTACGTTTGAAATTAAAAAGGAGCGTTAATATGGGTTAAATATAATGAGATGATAGTTGAGTATCTTGAATAATATTACACAATTGATAGCTATTATATTTATTGATAAGATGTATAAATTTATATTTAAACATAATCGTCTATTAAATAAATTTGATTTGTTTCAATTTTCAAATAGTATACTACAAATATCTTTATATTGAATTTATATTAATATAAGCCATCTGAAGAAATATGACGTCTGAAATCACAAAATTGAAAATAATTTCCGGACTGAAAGTAGCTGCATTAATAAATCGTAAATTGTATAATATTAATTGCATCTCATTTTATTGATAGCCAAGTTGCCAGCACACTAATAATACCTTAAATTAGGTCATCTGACCGATAATTTCGGTCAGACAATTCGTAAATTGTCTCGTTATTGTTTCTGCCTTTTGGAAAATTTCAAATGGTAAAATGAGTAGACAAAATAAGACTTTAGTGCCTCTAATGTACGTAATTCTGATAAGAAAATAGTACAAACTACAAAGAGATAAAAAACACTATAGATTGAATATAATAATAATTTCTTAATTAAATAAACTTTTTCTGGCTGTTTATCTTATTTTAGTGACTGGGTGGTGCCTACTGAAATCAAAAGGAATATTTAATTTTGATTTGAAATTTTTTTTTAGGCAATTTCTATTTGTACACGGGGTGTTTGAACCCGGGTCATGTGATTATTGCCATTTTGACTAATAGTATAAACTTCAAAATTAGTAGATAAATGGATTTTTGCCTGCTCTACAAGTTTATCTAAGGAATCAAAGGTGCTTTTGAATGTCAGTTTTGACTTTACCTATGAATAATTGATTTTGCCGATCGCTCTTGAAAAAATTTAGGAAATGATCGGCAAAGACAGTTTTTCATATATTAGTCAAAAACGGCATTCAAAACCCCCTTTGATGCCTTAAGTAAACTTGCAGAGCAGTCAAAAATACATATATTGCATAGAAAAAGTAAAAGGGTGTGACATTGGTGTCATTATATTTCACATGACCCGTGTTCAAACACCCCGTGTAAACTTTGAAATTTTCTTTTTTTTAAAATATAAAAATATATATATTCTTTTTGACTTGGAAAAATGATATGGTTGGTATAGGTAAAGCGGGCTTGAAATATTTCTTCCTTTATTTTTTTTAAGATTTTGGAACCACATGTTTAACATTCTTAATAATATTCAGGTTTTTGTTTCGCCATTACGAGTATATGGTGTACAGTATTAATAATTTGAACAATAATAATAATATAGGAATTTGCTTATTGTCAAACAGGTCTTGGCAATGAAATTTAAATAAATAAAGGTAGGGCTGGTAAGACGAATACTGCGGTTGATTATAAAAAAGCTATTATTAGTATTTAGAGAAATGGGAAAGTAATATTAACAAATATTAATTAAATTAAACCTCAACCGAATTATAAGGCCTAGAGGATGTGAAATTTTATGAAAACATTCTTTGATCCTTAGCGTTCCTGCAGAGTATTCAAGGAAAGATTTGGCAAAATGAATTCATTTCAAATTTTTTTTTTTTAATTAGCTGAAGCTGCTATGAAAATTTATCCGGAAAACCACGTAATAGGAAGTAAGTATTGCACTATCGTAGTTATTTCAAATTACAGTAGTTTGTCATGATAAAAAAATTTTTTTTTTTTAAATAATATAATTAACAACTTTCATGATCGGAAGCGATACAGTAGATTTGACCACGCGTAAACTCGTTGGGAAAAATAAGTTACGATGTGAACCGGTGATTAATGTGGAAGTTACTTAAATATATAAGAAGTATAATAGGAAATTCAACAATTGAGAAATCAACATATGGTTGATAATTTCTGTCGCAAAGCTAAATTCCCCCTTTTACTGGCGAAAATACATCCGAGCTAGATGTTTTGGATGTTATTAGAATTCTTAAGAAATACGTTAATGGAGAGACCAAAAACCGACGGATGAAAATAAATGGTTGATCGAAATTGAATTTGAAGAAATAAAATCAGTTTGATCCCAATGTTGAAAAATCCTTAAAATGATAGGAACCCAACTTGATAATTATGTCAATTATGTATCTAGTTGATGAAAAATAGAATTGAAGAAAATTTTAAAAATCGAGTAAAAATTATCGTCGTTCCCACCCGTTGCGGTGGAACAGCATTATATGGACTAATATGAAAATAGCAAGGACGTAAGATTCGTATTAAAAAATCGAAAACTTATGGAATTAATGGCGACCCATCAGAACGAATAACATCCGGTGGGACAATTCTATTGTGATTTGTAATTTTAAAATTATTCGTGTGAATTTTAAAATATCAGTATCAGATTTTCCAAAAGTGGGAACAATAACCCTAAATAAATATGTCATGTGATTTTGTTTAAACCCTTTGTCGCGAGCTATCATGCTTATTATCATTAAAAATGACGAGAATAATAGGTCATTGATTTTTAAAAGTCATTCTTTAGTAAATTAACGAAGTACATTATTCATTATGAATTTGATAACTTTCTTTTTCGATAATAAAGTAAAAGATTCTTGATTGAGTGAGCATTGAATAAGTAGTTCGATGCGACTCTGTTCGGTTACTTCGGTATTTCAGTTCATATAACCTCTGACTCGGCTGTGAATAGTAGTACTACGGGACAGTACGAAACCGCGAACTACTTAATAATATTTATTAACAAGCATTAAGGAACACTATTTGATATGCACATGTAAACCTTTGTGGATATCAGGCGTACTTTAATTAACGTGTAATAATCACGTACAGAGTCAATTACTATGATGTAGTTATAATTACATACTTCAGAAGTGTATGGCAAAGCTTTTGTAAAATGTTTATGTCTGTAAAGTACGTGACGTCTTATAAAAAATCATTCGAGATTTTCAAAGAATCAAATGCGAACCTAATTGTTCTTGTTAAAAAAAACGGAGATTTATAAAAAGTCATCAATGAATGGGACCTGCACTTGATTCATTCCAGTAATAGTAACCTCTATAAAGATGATCTGATTACCTACCAAAAAATGATCTGTGCTAGGGTTAATCATACCAATTTTGAACTGAAGCATATCCGCCGATCTGCAGAATGCATATTATATAAAAACCCATCTAGCAGTGCCAAAATTATCACATGCATTCTGCAGATCGGCTGATATGGGTACACAAAATCAGTGTCCATCACTCCATCTAAATCTCATTGATTCTAATTTTGTAATTTCTTGTCTTTATATCAACATTGATCTACACTGTTACCGCTTTCGAATGGTATAGTTGCAGTATTACATTCAAATGATTTAATGAATAGAATAGGAATTCAAAGAATGAAAGAAGCGAGATTTGTGTTTCCTGATAAGAAACTCATTCGTATAAACAATTAAAAATAGAATAGAATTGTAATTTTGTGCTACTTCCCTAATTAAATAAATTTTATCCGGTTAAGTTTTAATGAATTAATAAAATAATAAATATAAACCCCTCAATAGCTTAATGTGATTTATCATCACAAATAAATTCTTCTAAATTGAATTAAAGATTATTTTTTAAATTTATTTCTATTTTTTTTTTTATGAAATGTCCCAGAAAAATGAGAGAAGAGATAAAAATGTTCATGATATTCGCGTAGTGGTTGGTCTAGGTACAGTAATTATGTACTATATTTGATTGAGAAATACCGGATTAAAAATAATAAAATATTTAACGCATTTTTATCTTTTCCTATATATATGAAAAAAAAAGATTTTGGGACATCCTATTCGGTAATTTAAATTTCTTTAAAAATATTATAAAATTTTAGCTTTTTTTATTATAATTTATGAAATTTTTGTTTGATAGGGATTTTCTTATCGTCATACTGCTTCTGCTAACCAAGAAGTTTGTACTAACACCGAATGGAGTGGATATTCTAGTCGTTTTAAAACAAATACAGTTCTTCAATATGATGATAATTTTGAAAAAGTGACAGAATGGGGAAAACTAGCATTTGCTAAAAAAGCTGAAAGAAAAAATATGGATAAAGATGAACCTAAATCTGTTGGATTATTTAAATTACATTTAGGAAGTTTTGGAAAATTAGATGATGATTTAAAACCGAAAATTCCGGTAGACTATAAAAAAGCTATTGCCGATTATCTAAGAGAAATGGGAAAGGTAAAATCTAACATTTATATATTAGTAGAATTTAAATTGTTAATAATTTTTGTCTTTTTTTTACCTTTCTTTTAGTTAATAAAAACTAAAATAAGTGAACATTGGCCAGATGTGAATTTTTATGAAAATGTTCTTCTAATAATTAGTGTTCCCGCAGATTATTCAAAGAAAGAATTGGCGATAATGAGAGAATGTTCACTTGAAGCTGAATTAATTCGTAAAGAAAATATTGAATATTTACAATTCACTACGGAACGTAAGTAAGTTGAAATTGAATATACAATTTTTATATTATTTGACCATCCATATTTTTTTTTAATTTAATTTTCATTTCATTCTTTTTAGCCGAAGCTGCAGCAATTTATTGTATGAAAAAATGTCTAAATGAACATTCTCTGGCTTCAACAGGAAGTAAGTACTGTAATCTATCGAATATAATTCGAATTAACTCCCTTAATCTATTTTAAAACATTAAACTTTAAAAATGATTAAACAGCAACTTTTATGATCGTTGACTGTGGAGGTGGCACAGTAGATTTGACAACACGTAAACTTGTGGGTGAAGATCAATTAAGCGAAGTTACAGAGAGAATCGGTGATTATTGTGGAAGCTCATTTATCGACGAAGCATTCCTCAAACATTTGGGTAGTATAGTGGGAAATTCAACAATTGACAAACTACGAGATAAGAAGAGTAAATCATTACAATATATGGTTCACCATTTTTGTCGAAGAGCTAAATTTCGATTCACTGGTAAAGACACAGATTTTCAATATGATTTAGATGTTAAGGAGGTCATTAGAGTTCTTAAAAAAATTGTTAATAACGAAACTAAAAAACTGATGGAAGACAATAATTGGTTGATTGAAATTGATTTCGAAACAATAAAATCGATGTTTGATCCTCTCGTAAATAGAATCCTTAAAATGATAGAAATTCAACTTGAAAATTGTCGAGATGAATGTTCAATTATGTTTCTGGTTGGAGGATTTGGTCAATCAGAATATTTGAGAAATAGAATTGAAGAAAAATTCAAGGATCAAGTAAAGACAATTGTCGTTTCTAAAGAACCTATTGCAGCAGTTGTTCGTGGAGCAACATTATATGGATTAAGTTTAAGTGATAAAATGAAAAAATATGAAAATTAACGAAAATGTAAGATTCATAATAAAGAATCGAAAACTCAACTATGCATATGGAATTAGAGTGTTGAAATGGTTTAAAAAAGGTGATCCACCAGAACGAGTAACATCTGATGGGTATATACATAAATTTCACCCGATAGCGAAAAGAGGAGATGTCGTTGAATTTGATGAAGAAATTCGTGTAGATAATTTATGTCCTGTTAATGAATTTCAAGAAAGTGCTACGTTTTACATTCATTATACAAAAGATGATGAAGTAGAATATTGTGATAAAATGGAACTATTGGGAACTCTTAAGATTTACTTTACGGATCGTGGACCTGATAGGAAAGGTAGTTTTGCATTGTCATTTGGTCAAATGGAAATACTTAAAGCCACTGCAAGGAATGAAACGAATGGGCAGAATTATCTTGCCACTTTTGAAATTAAAAAAGAGCATTAATAAGGTTTAAATAATTACACAATTTATCAATTTATCATATTTATTGATAAGATGCACAAATAAACTTTAAATTAACTTAATCAAGGTTTGAAATATCTTTATTGATTTTATATTATTGTAAATCATCTGATGGAATACGACGCCTAAAGGTCCGATAATCCGATAACTACTACTTCAAGCTAATAATTTTTCACAAAAATTGAAAATGATTTCCTGATTTAACGGATTGAAAGGAGTTTAAGTTAATAAGGCGTAAATTTTACAATATTAGTTGCATCTTATTGTATGAACCAATATAATAATAATAATACCTTTTTTATAAAACAGAAACTTTAAACTTGCAAATAATTTAAAATATGTAACCAAATTTAGGTCATCTGACCAATAATTTCGGTCAGACAATTCGCTCAAATAGTCCCGTTATTGTTTCCATTTCTGGAAAGAAATTGTGATATTAGATTTTTATCACATTCAAATGTGCAAATGGGTATGTAAAATAAGATTTTAATACATTCTAAAAACGCGATATTTGTCATTTGTGTAATTTTGATAAGAAACAATACAAAGAGATAAGGAATAAAATAGAATTAATTGATTATATTAACAATTCCTTAATTTAATAAACTTTTTCCGATTGTGTTTTCATGATATTCGTGCAGTGATTACATATATATGAGTAAAGGATGATTTAAGAAAATTTTGAAATATTTAATTAACGCGAGCTTGAAATATTTAAAATTTGGAACCACATATTCGGTAATTAACATTCTTGATAATATTCAAAGCTTTTGTTTCACCATTACGAGTTTATGGCGTACAGTATAAATAAATGATATTTCTTTGAATAACAATTTTCAACGACTTTACTAAACCACACCACTGGTGCTCAACACCATAGTATGCGTTTTCATGAAAATTATAACTTAAATTAAAGAAGTCACTCTAATTAAAATTGTTCAGCACCCCTGAAGAAAATGATCAGAAAAAGTTTACTTGTTTGTTACTTTTTTTTTTATACCACAAATATTGCAAAATAAAAAAAAATTGTTTCCATTAATAAAATATTATAATTCATATTGCAATATTAAATGCTATAGCATATATTTCACATATATTTTTCTTAGTTTTTCACATCTTAATTATACTATTAATAACTAATATAGAATAAAAAAATAATTAATACATATAACTGTGGTGTTGAACACCAGTGGTGTGATTTATAATTTTTGTTTTTTAATATAGTATTGTTATACAGGTCTAATGGTTCTACTGGTCAATATAAGATGAATACTGTCCTCGAATATGACAAAGAATTTGATAAAGTGAAAAGTAGGAAAACCATCATTCTCTAAGGGAACGCCATTTAAAACTAAAATTGTAGGCGATTATAAAAAAGCTATTACTCATTATCTTATAGAAATAGCAGGAAAGGTAATATTAACAAATATGAATTAAATACGTATATATATATATATTCTTTACAGTTTGTAACAGTTGAAAATGTGAAGGGCATGAAGTTTCATGAAAACATTTTTTTGGTCCTTAGCGTTCCTCAAAGAAAGTATTGACAATAATGAAAGAATGTGTGAAGCCGATTTAATTAAAGAAGAAAATTTTGAATATTTACAATTTACTACGGAACGTATGTATTCTAATTATAAAATTATATAAACAATGAATTAATCTCAAACTATTATTTTTTTAATTAGCTGAAGCTGCTACAATCTATGGTCTGGAAAACCGGTGATTATTGTGAAAGTTCGTTATTGATGAAGTATTCCTGTTGGAGTATTCCTTAAACATATAGGAAGTACAATTGGAAACTCAACGGTAGAAAAACTACGATTACCACAACGTATGGTTGACCGTTTCTGATGATGATACAGATTTTCAATACGAGTTCTTAGGAAATACAAAAAGCTGATGGATGAAAATAAATGGTTGATTGAAGAAATATAATCATATGTTTGATCCTATTTTTGAAAAAAATCTTTAAATGATAGGAATTCAACTTGATAATTGTCATGATGAATGTTCAATTACTGTATATATCTGGTGCCAATCAGAATATTTGAAAAATAGAACTTAAGAAAAAAAAACTATCATCGTTCCCAAAGATCCTGTTTCGTGGAACAACATTATATGGACTAAGTTTACATGATAAATTCAGTTATGAAAAACAGCGAGAGCGTAAGACTCGTACTAAAGAATCGAAAACTTAACTTTACAAAGTGTTGAGATGGTTTTAGAAATGGTGAGAATACATTCGATGAGTTTATACAATAATTTCATTGTATAGCAAAAAGAGATGTTGTTGATATTGATAAAGAAATTTCAACTTTCTCAGATTAGTGCTACATTTTTATCTATTTTTTTTACAAAATATGATGAAACAGATATTGTGATGGAATTATTAGGCACTCTCAAGATTGATCTTCCGGATCGTGGATCTATAGACGAGTTAGTTTTGTCATTTGGTCAAATGGACAAAATTATTTTTTGAAATTAACAAAGGGCTGCTTAAGTTTGAATTATCATTTTATGACACAGTTATCCATTTTTTTTTTATCTTTATTTGAAACTGCTATATTATATATACAGTATAAGTATATATAAGAAAAAAATATATAATATTAAACAAATAAAGTGAAACATTATTTCTTATTAAACGATTTAAAAATTTTACCAATATTTATACTACTACTTTTACTGGTTTTATTAGTTTTATTGTTTTTGCCATCTTTACTTTCTTTACTTTCTTTACCTTTTTCTTCGTTAACACCATTTTCACCATTTTCTTCTGATGAAAAAGAATTATCATCACGAATAAAAACTTTTGCTGGAGTGTAAATTTGTAATTCCGTTGAGTAAGAATTAGGATCTTTATAAATAAGAGGAAAAATACATATTTCAACAACTGCATTTTCAAGATCATCATCATCCCAGGATCCTGTCATTTGAATTGAATCAATTTTATCATTATTGTTAAACCATTTCCATTTCGCGATTGGTTCTTGAGTTTTAAGCCGAAAAAAAAATAATTTAACAACTTCTCGAATAATTTTAGCGGCTAGCTCTTCACACTTTTTTTTCTTCTTATGATCCGATATTTCCCTATAAGATTCAATTTCTTGATTGAGTTGTTTCTTGAACTGACTGATGAATTTATGCTCGCTCTTTACTTGTTTATCATTAATTATATCAGAAAATCCATAATTGCTTAATGCTGAATAAATTTGTTGTCTTATTTTAATAGGTACAGCTGAAGTAACTTTACCACTTTCAAACCGTGTTTTCGCGAATTTATCCGTTAGATTTATCAATTCATTCACTTTGAAATTAATTTCTGATTCAAGTGATTGAGGTTCATCAGTATTCTTAACATCCTCGAAATATTTAATTGCATTTTCATAAATGAATTCAACTACATGTCGTTGTAATAATGCCTTAATGAGAGTTGTATCTTTAATTCGAGCTTTCATTTCTAAATTACAATTATAATGAGCGAAAAGTTTGTTTACTTTTTTATAATTAATCTTTATTTTTGATCTTAAGTTGGTGACATAATCTTCCAACGTATCTTGTAAATGTTCAATATCTTCATTTAACCTGACAGAATTATTCTTATCATCATCGCCTAATTGAAAATTTGTTGCAGCTCCAAGTGCAGATTGGTATTTTAATGCTTCAGCTTTCAAATTTGAATTAGTTTCTTCTAAATTCTTTATTTCATTATCTTTAGCTTCAACTAATTGCACACTTTTTTCTATTTCATTTGTTTTTTCTTTAAGTTGTTGTTCAATTGTTTGTTTTTGTGATGATAAAGAGTTAAACTTTTCTCGTAATTCTTTATGAGATTGAAAAAGTTTAATAAATTCTGAAAGTTCTGCGTTGATTTTTTGATTATTTATTAAATTATTTATTTCCTCAAATTCTTCTTTTAATTTCTTGTTTTCTTTACTAAGTGATTCAGTCTTTTCGTAATATTCACGAATAAGAGTTATAGCATCTGAAACATTTTTATTTTCAAAATTTTCAAAATTTGTAGATTCTTCAATGATATTTGAATTCTTAGTTACTTTGATTGACATTTTTTATTTTTCTCTCCCTTTCTTTTTTTTTTTAAAAAAAGTCAGAGTTTGCTTTGATGATGAGTATTTAAGTATAAAAAGAAGGGGATAATTAAGAATATTGTTTATAGCATAATGTAGCACAAACATTTCTTCATAGAATCATAGAATAGATATTTATCATCACAAAGGCGTAATTTGCCAATGAGGGCTACTTATTTGCGGGACCCTTTGTACTATATATTGTATATGCAGATTTTGTAATTCAAAAAACTTTTATGTATTTTGTTGACCAAATGCATGAACAGTGTTCCAATTGTTCCAATTTATTTCGCAACAGGTCGGTCAGGTTTTAAATATTTATTACGTAAAATAATATCCTATATTAAATCAATATAGTCGACAATTTTATGCTGATCATGTGATATTAAATTCTTATAACGAACCCGGCAATCAAATTCTTCACTAAAGGACTTGATTATATTTATATTCAAATTAGTTTATAAAAGGTTGGAATAAGAAAAAATTTTCATTTTGGCTAGATAATTAAATCATAATTTGCGCATTATTTGGAAATTGATACATTTGACATGTGATTATTTAAAAAAATTTTTTCTAATTATATTTAGTCTGAAATTAGGAATGGGGAAATAACGTAACCAGATATATCCAAAAATAAATTATTATTAATATTTAAATTAGGGTTTTATTTTTTATCGCTATAGCGATATATCGCCAGTCCATATAATCACGTGATTTACATTGCATGTGACTTATCGTTAATTATACATTTTTTATTATATTAGCAAGAAAAAAAAAAAAAAAAAAAAACTCTTTCCCCTTTCCATTTTTTCACATAGAAATCCGCAGTAAAATACTGTTTTTTTATTTACACCCCTTTTACGTTTTCAACGTTCGAGAAGAAAGAAGACCACTGGGTGGCTTCTTATGGAAAGGTTCTTCTCCTTATCACCCGTCCTTTGAAAGAAGTTTTTATTATATTTTCACCATACCTTTATAAAATACATTAAAATATGGTTTTTAGTTCTCATAAAACTATCCCCTTGGGAAAATTTTCTTTCAACGTTTCTTTCCACAAATTTCACGTGACTAGACCCAAACGGGCTGGATGTAACAAGATTTACGAAATCAGAAGATCAAAAAGTTTCTTTTTTGAGTTAGCTGATCCCTCAGCAAACACCAATGATATTCATCTTAAAATACACACAAATGATTACCACATGAAATCAACCCCTATTAGCTACTCTTCCACCTGTAGCTTTCCTAATCTGAAATTTCAGATTAGTAAGATGTTACAACATTTTTTTTCTCATCAAAAAGTTATCCCACGTTCTATCCAAAAGAAATATTTTAATCTCATTCGTTCAAAACTACTCAATAGATATTTTCTTGTCAAATCACGTGCTGATAAAGTCACACAAAGAAATTCCCGGACAAAAACTTTCTTTAACTTTTCTTATAAACGTTATCATTTTTATTTTGGTATTTTTACACCATGTAACTTCTCCACTGCTTACAATTTTGGAACTGAACACACACAGTTGTGTTGTGTCCCCTCCCCTTACATTATGTCTCACAATAGACGCGCTTGCGTCTCTCACCATAAACATTTAGATATTTTTCACAATATTAAGAAACCTACCCCGTTATCACATAATAACGTAAATGACAAACGGTTTCATGCAACCCTTACCTTTAAACAATGGCGCTATCATGCCAAAAAACATGTATTTTCAAATCGTCTCGGAATTTCCTATGACGTCTCATATTTAGCTAATGGACACAAATTCCTTCATACGTATAAGGATCGCCGTATGTATCGTAAACGATTGAACAACTTCTGTTCATCTCACTCCGACAGTAGTACAAGGAGTAAAAAACAAAAATCCCGTTTTGAACGGGCTATTAGATCAGTTTTCAACAATCGCGGTAATAACCAAAATTCTCATAGACGCGTGGATACTCTTGAAGAAAAGCTTCGTCAAGCTAAACACTATCGCTTCCTATTTTTACCTTCACAATATGTTAATAAACCTTTACAACATTTAAAATATCACAAAAGACTAGTGCTCTGAGATGAGACACATTATAATTTTCCTATACCACCTGATTTACACAAACCTCTTGGCGTAATGTCTGCTACCGTCAAGGCTAAAGAACCACCTTCTCGACCAGATCCAGGGAATAATTCATTTAGTACTTCAATTACTCACTCATCTGCCACCACCTCACAACCCATTCTTTCTAAAGAAGAGAATACTTGGCATGAAAAGTTGGGCATCTGGATTCCTAACGATCTCTTCCCTTACGTAACTGACGAACCTGTTTACACTTCTAACAGACAGGCGAAAATCAAAGGTCAACAATATACACCAGGATGTTATTACTGGTTTCTTGGTATTAGAAAACGTAAAGAAGCTCACGAACTAGCTGTGCGACAACAAAATGAAAATGAAGCATGGGAAGTTAAACGTCTTGCTTATGAAGATGAACTCTCTGCTAGAGCAAAGCTCTGGGGTACCTCCTCTAATCGTGTAGAATATCGTGAAGATATGACCAAAGATCTCACAAAATTTCAAGATCACTTTCACAAGAAAATTACTCCTTTAATAGACCGCCGTTCCGTTCTACAGAACAGAATCACGCAAGGAAAAAATGTTTATAAAACTAACAAACAATTGCTCCAATTAGAGCAAGAATTAGGTCATTTTCACATTGACTATTTCTCGGTCATGGATGACCGCGAATCTCATTATCGGTACAAAGGACACACATCAGATGATGCTAAACAACTCAAACTTAGACCACATAAACGTCCCCCTATTCCGCCTACAAATATCGATAGGCATAACACGGAGATCAAAAAATCGAGACTAGATATCCTGTCTCCTGAAGACTCTAAAGTCTTCGTTTTACGCTAACTCCTTTCGAATACCACTATCAGCTTTTAATTTTTTTTCTTTTACTTATTTAGTGGCACGCTGATAGTTATAGATTTACGTTATTTTAGCCACTTTTTTATTATTGACTTGTATTAAATTACATCTTTTTTTTTTTTGGGTAACCCCCCACGTACGAAATTTATACCAACGTACAACAATTAGAATAGTGTGAACCATTCCACCTATGACAGTATTTACAGGTGGCGGTCTTTAATGACCGAAAGAAAAATACGGATCGTTTCTTAGTTCTTAGATTTGATTGTGCTAAAGCCTTTACTTTGGTTTATTGGGATGTGATGTCGTGTTAGGGACTCCTCCAAGTTCGTTGAAAGTACCAGAGTGGCGCTGTCCTCGGGCGGTTTGATTATAGCTTAGTATTAGATAGCGTTCGACTTTTGTTTTATCTTTTGTTCTTGTCTATCTTTCTGTAATCTTGTTCACGTGGTTTTAAAAATAAAAATAAAAATAAAATATTATATTAGCAATAATTAGCGAATATTACATTATAAATAATTTACAAGCAAATAATGCATTATTGTAAGCGTTATTATATCTCAATAAAAAAATCAACTAGTTATTAACTGCTTCTTCCTAATAAAATGCATAATGATAATCTTAGTATAAATAAAAAGCAAAAGAATCGTAAAAAGGCTATACGAAAATACCTTGCAATTCTTTTGATAATGACCGGCCAACCCACATCTTTTACAATGATGTTGTGTTTTTGATTTGGTTTTATTTGCTTCACAAGAAGACTTAAAGCGTTTTGTGCCTAATGGTCAGCCTTTTCCACGACGTATCTTAGGATTTTGTAACTTTGGTATTGAAGGATCAAAATTTTCCTTATCACCTGTAATGATTTCTTGTTGCAACTCTAATTCATCAGAATCTGATGGATTTGATTCTTCTTCCTCTGCTAAGTTTTGTAATAAATTGATGAGTTGCTCTGATTTAGAATTACTGCAATGCCTTGTTCAGAGCCTTCTTATACATTCTGTGTAATTTGCCATATGTAATTTTTTGTTCAAGAATTGTCAATCTTTCTTCATCAATTTCCCTATTATTCCGATTAAATAAACATAAACTTGAAGAATCATTAAAATCATAAGAAAAATGTTGTTGATCATCTTGTATAAATTTATCAGGCAACCAAGAATGGTTCTTGCGATCCATCTTTGTTTATATTATACCATCGCTTTGGAATAAATTGAATATGAAAAAAGCTTCTTTGGTAGCTAACATTACTTGAAAGTAATGTCTGCAAATTATTCCACTTTGTACGATTGAAAGGCAACGGGTTACACGATCTTTAATTATATGAAAACCTTGACTCTTTGCCCATTCATTCAAAAATTGTTCACATTCTTCCCATGACGTAAAGGTCTTTCCTGAATACAAAGATACAGTATCATGTTCATTGAATAATATAGGTTGCCCACTACAAATAACTAAAAAAAGAAGAGTTAAATACTTATAAACTATAAACAAACTAACCCTAACCCTAACCCTAACCCTAATTTCTAACCCTAAATCCTAATCCTAAACAAACTAACCCTAACCCTAACCCTAACGCGATCCCAACACCAATATAAAGATAAGCCTAATGCTTATTATTAACGTACCATTATTAGGACTTTCATGTCTACTTTCTTCGTCCATATCATATATTTACCATATAGAAATAATACAAAAGAGTAAAAAAAAAGTTTGTTTATGAGTAAAAGGAGTGAAATAAGCAAGGATGTATTGGTCGTTATTAATGAAAGTTTAAAATTGTTGGTAAATGAGGAGACAATCGTGAGAAAAA
The DNA here is from genome assembly GCF_026210795.1 of Rhizophagus irregularis. Taxonomy (NCBI): domain Eukaryota; kingdom Fungi; phylum Glomeromycota; class Glomeromycetes; order Glomerales; family Glomeraceae; genus Rhizophagus; species Rhizophagus irregularis. Next base: position 1,360,816 of record NC_089446.1, on the reverse strand, counting down.
ATAACGATAATCTTTTTTTCATAATCTAATTATAGTTTAAAAAAGTAAATCACGAGTTTAAATCAATAAATCACATGATCTGTATAGACTGGCGATATGTCGCTATAGCGATAAATGACAATTTTCTTTAAATTATATCGATTTTGTTAAATTATATTTACTTAGCTCAATTGAAATCGTAAATATAACTAGCGATGAAGGTTAAGTATGTTTTAAAAATTAATATTGTGAATAAATCCATTATAATATAAGAAATAGAATTTTTTTTCGTTCCAATTCATTTATATAAGTAATTAGGTTATATAAAGTATTATAATATATAGAATTTTGATTTGATCCGTGAAATACATATATATATATATTTGTTTGTTAATATATTATTACAAAATCAAAGTTATATTTATTATTATTTTCAATTCAAGGTTGATAAAAGTATAGCGGAATCTCTTGAAAATAAAGTCAAACATAAGCATCTGATTCAATATTATTGAATAAAATTTGTTTCATTAAATTTATATATCCCAACCTAATTATTGACTGGACATCTTCATACTTATCGATTTTGTGATGAAGTAGACACTCGTTATTAAGAATCCTAATTTCAAATTGGAACATGAATCGTTACCTGTTGACAAAATCAAGATTGTAGCTTGTATTTCAAAGAATCCTGGTGAAACTGAAATCAAAAATTAAAAAATATTTTTTGTTTTAAATGTATTTTCCGCTGCCTTTATTTTTCATTATTTGGTGAGAAATCCTTTAATAATATATTTGTAAAGTGATGATAATTAAAAATATTATTCCAATTGATCTCAACAAATTATTACAAACTTTATTAAAATAATAGATTGCATTATTAATTAAAAGCCAATTAATTTTGCTTTGTTCCAAAATTATATTTTCCATCTTCATATTCATGTCCTGGAACCCAATAAATACGCAGTAAGATATTCAGGAAAATTATTGCCGATTGCTGTGTTTCCTGTAAAGACTCATGTAATAATAATAATAAAATAAGACCCTTTATTGATCCAAGGGGCACGATCCAAAGTAATCCTTTTCAGCTTTAATACGTCTTTTGAGTTCGCCAATTGTTTCGTTTTCTTTAATTTTGATAGAGATTATATTTCTGAATGGCTTTCCTAGAACCAGACAATTGATGTCGACAGAACGCATTTTTCTGTGTTGGCAAAAACACATAAACGGTTGTAGTTTTCTGTAATTATGTTATCAAAATTTTGACAATATATACTAATAGAATTGATAAGACAATGATACCTGTACGTTTTATTAACTTTTTGAATGAGTATTGCCGACCTATCTTACACGAAACACACAGTGTCAGAAAATAAATAATAATTCATAACAATAACCTAGTAAAGCCCGCCGAAATTTTATGTTATTTGCATTCCGTGATCTAGTAAGGTCCTCAGGAATCTATACGAAAAAAATAGTCTTTAGTCGCGAGCTCTGAAATCGTTTCTTTGGGCACAGCCGAAATATTCATACCTTAATTGCGCATTTTCTCGTTCAGGCTTTAATGTTTTTAATAATTTCTTGTCAGCGCTTCCTTCAACGAGGTCAGACTCAGAGAAAATAATACAACAGTTTTAGCTGCGGAGTAAGAAAAAAGTTATATGTACAGTACATGTATAACGTAAGAAATCTAGTGGTGAGAAAACAAAATAACAAATACATGAAAAATCTTTTAAAACAGTATGATAATATATTAGTTATTATATGATTTATAATATTGAATTAATAATAAAAGGAATTTTACGGAAGCGTTTATTTGATTTAAAAACTCTTTGGAATTAAATAACGAAAATTTCAACGCGCCATTTAATTTTATATAATTTACCATACAGCATGCATGTAATACGCGGTTTTCAAATCTTTTGACAATTGATTTTTGTAAGAAAAGACCTTGATCTACGGTCTTTCTCGTTGCATCCAGAATGTATTTGGTCTGTTCGAGACACATCTGGTTCTCCAGTTCGTTCTGTTTGAAGGTATTAGGAAGTATTATATAATCAACAACTAAATTTCAAAATATTATATAAAGACAATGTACCTGTTCCTTCTCTCATGCAACTTAAACTCCGCTAGAATATTTTGTCTTTTCAATTGAAGATCCCAAAAATGGTTTATCTGATCTGATAATTTATCATTCTAATAAAAGTATTTCAAGTTAGAAAAGAAGAAAAAAATGACAAATTTATTGTAAAGAAAACGTAGGCAAATCACGGAAAAGTCGCAACCTTTCCCGCAACCAGTCGCAACCAGCACGGTAGTTGATAACAATGTAGAACACCACTTTGATCATTTATGATATGCACACCGACAAGTCGCAATCTTTCTCAGTACAGTCACAACCAGTGTGGTAGTTGGTGTCGCACAGTATCGAATAAATGAGTACACTTGCCTTAAATTGTTTTAACCAACTTATCGCCTTTGCCCCAATTTCAGAATTTTCACCATGGTAATTTTTAATGATTTCCGATTGTATTGACGATGCTCTATATCTCTATCTTTCAAATCGTTTGCTTTTAATCGGAAATCTAAGAACTTTTTTAACGAAAGCTCATCCATAGACTCCCAAAAGACTACATATTTTTACAAATGAAAGGTTACGCAAGAGTTATCATAAAAAAGACTAGTATAATTGTCTTACCACTGTATTTTAGCTTGTCGGCACATTTAGGTAAAAGGTACATTTTATTGTGTCACTAATTCTTAAACAATCTTTGATGTAAATTATTAATATTATAATTTTTTATGTCAACGATAAGAGTCTACATCTCTGTTCATACGTTATTATTCGATATACTAAGAGATACAGTAATTAACAAAAAGAGCCAATCTGTATATAAATGGCAGAGTTAATATAAATAATAAAATTAAACTGAAATACTGTAATAGTTTGATAGAATTGAAAGATCATCAAAACAAGAAATCATCGACTTTATTAATGATGATGTGATGATTGCAATGATTTCTGCAACAGATAAGAACTTTTTACAACAAATACTAAAGACAAAGTTATTGATGCAATAAAAAGATATAACCAAAGACTTATCTATAAGTGAGAATAATATCATAATTTTAATGTACCTGTGATTTATTAAAATTAAAATTTATTTAAAACGTTGCCACATGATTGAAAGATCTAATTAAACAGTTTCAGCAAAGGAAGACTATTACTTATTTCTTCTTTATTAGTAAAGTCTGCATAATCATAATATTTGATGTAATTCCTGATATTGTTTTTTATAAACAACCAATATAAAGTGTTTATCAACCAGGAATTGAATATTTAGTTACATCATCTTACAACAGGATTTACTTAACTCCTTGTTAAAGTTAAAATTAACTTTCATTGCAAAATACAGACTGTACGTCATAAAAAAAGTGTGTAATTTTCAATGAATACCCATTTTTTGGTTACTGTTTAAGTTTATAATGATGCAATTTTTCATCTAATCAAAATCAGCCAAATCAGAATACACGTAGACGGAGTTATAAATCCTAGTAAAAAAAACATTATATAAGCGCTTATTTAAAACAGTTAATAAATGAAATATAATTTTTTTATATAAAAAATTATTATACCTACTATATACAAATCTTATTATGAAAATCAACCAATAAAAAGTAAGCTTTCAAAAATTAATTAGTTTATACACATGAATTTTCTAAGAAAGTTTTACCATTCGAATATTATTTGACCAATCAATGATATTTAGCTGATAGTATAATTAATTTATTAATTTGCAATATATTAAATATATCAGATATTAAATTTTTTTTAAAAAAAAATAGTATGTGCTATACAATTAACAATTCGCTTAATTAACATTATATAAACATCTACTTATAAGATAACAATTTAATGAAAAAAAAATTTTGAAAATAAAATTTTGTTCTAGTAATTTAAAAAGTATAGGCGATATATACAATAAGTAAATAATAAATCAATTTATAATTTATTTTATTAAAACACTAATCTTCATATTCTACGATTCACAATCAATGAACCAAATGGAAATTTAACCAAGTACATTTTATATCTGTTCATCACTTTGACTCTTAAATCTTTTTATGGACTGAACAATAAGCATTTAATTTCTCCTACATCCATCTGTACTTCTAAAGATTTGTGTTAGTCCAATATATCTGATTATATAGAAACATGTCATGTATAGAGGCCTATGTATGTACGTATAGTGGTCAATGTATGGCAACGTCCGGTATACATCACCCTACAGTATACATCACCCCACCATACAGTATGGTAAAAATGACCATACATACCGTACGTTGATCACTATACGGACATACATAGGCCTCTATACATGACATGTTTCCGTCGTATCTCACTTTTTCTTTTTTTAGCTACGTCAGTTACGTCACTAATTAAGTCAATGAAAGGTTGTAACTCGTGACGTAGCTCGATATTATATAAAATTTCTCTGTGAACATCTGCACTTCTGCAGTGGTAACTTTGTTACGGCAGTTACGTTGGTAAAGTTTGCAATTCATGTAGTGTTGGGAGTAGTTTTGATAACGAAGGACTACTCTCCAAAATACTTTTTTTAAAAGTAGTAATTAGAATATTCTTATAATAATATCAAATATAAATATTAAATGTAATTCGTACCGACTTTACTTTGATTTCAAAAGATTGGCAATTTTCTTCTATAATTTGTTTCTAACAGCTTTCTACATAAAATTCTACAAAAATTGTTTTATGTGATACTAATGTACACAAGTCTATGTCGAAAATTACATCAGGTATCAAAAATTTTTTTTCTAGTAAGCTGAATTAGAAACTAGGAAAATGGGAAACCATCAAAGTCCATCGCAATATACATGTTCATTATAAAAAAAAAAGAAATAACATGATTTGAGGATTTAAAAAAAGGAAATAGTGATGATTTTTGTGAAAGGACGCATTGCAAACTTGTCTCCAGATAGTCCTAATTTGATGGTTGACAATTCACCAGTAAATATCAACGATCTTTCCTAAATGGCCTACAACCATAATTGAAATGTGCCCAATGGTCCATAATTTAATTAAAAATATAACAGCAGTTTGTCGCTGTAGCAAGCATTAGTCATGCCAAGATAGTCTATAATAAAATTTAAAAGATTATATTAATAAATAATTTTTTATATTAATAACATTTTCAGTATACATGATTTGAATACTATTGAGTATTGATAACATACGGTATTTGAAAAAACATGAGCCATCAGCTCCAAACTTATATCCGAATTAAAAATTTTCGTTTAACAAAACTCTCCGTGGAGGCATAATTATCAGAACATGTAAAATATCTAAGAAAGCGCCATACAATATTGCAAATGAAATTTGGATACATAAATTGCGTATAAGGAAATATAAAGAGGAATGAAATTTCTAATTCCAAAATCTATCATCGAGAACCAAAAATCCAAGTGGTAATAATACAAGTTGAATATAATCATTTTAAATGATAAATTGTAATAATAAAAAAATTTAAATAATGTACAACCAAATATTTTTTAATAAGATTGAAAGAACTGATGCACTACATATTTGACTAAAATCTTACGATAATTCTGAATTACCATAATTTGTATAAATTGAATATCATTATAAATTTTTGCGTAATTTGAAACACGTTAAATTATCGATACACATTGTTATTACCAGATGAAGTCGTAAACCCCTCTATATTTATATCTTTCTCCTCACCACAAGTCTTCAAAATTAGTCTAAAATTGACTTCAATTTCCTCTTTCTCATTTAGTATTTCAGAACTTGGTACTTTTTTCAGGTGTCTCGCTTTCATCTGATATTTGATTTTCTCCCGATGTGTTTTTAATACTTGATCCTCTTCTTAAAATTTCTACTTTATTTTCTTCAATTTCTACTTGTTTTAAAATTTTTAGAGGTGTCAAATATTAAAAAGGAGTGTAAAAAAAGTTTTTAAAGGAATATAAGAATATATGTAATAAAATTTAATAAAGTATAAAAGGATTACAAGAAATATGTGATATGATTTGTAGTTGATATGACGGTAAAGAAGTTAGTATTGAGGTAGAATGATTAAGGATTAATAGAAGGTGGAATGAGAAAGGAGGTTCCGCCAATTCGTTTCTAACTATAATGGTAATTACCTAATAATATAAATATAATAATATTAATAAATCAAATTCTATTTAGTTCTAATAAAAATAAATTGCTCACTAAAAGATAAATCAAGAGTTCGTTTCGATACCTGACTGAATTTCTTCATACATTGTTTTCAGTGTGATGGGAATACAGACAGGGGACACATTCTATCTTCTAGCTAGTAGTTTAAAATAGAGGGAGCTAGGGAAAGATGGTATTAGGAGTGAGACATCTTTAATAACACTTATTATGGTGCTCTAGTTTGGGAAGGCTGGTGATTAACTTGCCACACTCAATTCTTTATTGATTCTCCCTTGAAGAAAAGTTCTATATGCTGCAACATCATCCATCATTCTTAAACGGTGATTAATTAGTTAAAGAAAACTAAATATCGAACTGATGTTGCGCTAAATAAGCATCAGTCTTAACAGCAATTTCATAGCATGATTAGGATCCTGAACACGTATTACCGAACCAATTGTCCAAAGGTTTAGAATATTTAAATTATCTTCATGAAGATAATGGTAAAATGCTTGATCAAGATCTATAGAAGTGAGTTTTAGACCATCATAGAGTTTATGAAACCATAAGTCATCACGTCTTATAATTGATTTCACTAAGTCTGTGCTTTGGCTGTAAGACACGTAGCGGTTTAGTCTTCACAAATTGATAACCGGTAATTGAAAGTTGTTCTACTTAAACGTATTTGTTGCTGTTATTGATATTCAACAATAGTACTATCCGATCCAAATGAATAAAGTGTAATTTGTCAATGAGAGAAATGCAGAGGAATTTTGTACAATAATCCAGCAAGTATCAATTAAAATTTTAACTTGCTTGTAAGTTGTAAATACTCAACGAGGCCTCAAATTATAAATATTCACCATTGGTCTACTTTATGTCATCACCATTATTTGTTTCGTCCAATTTAATAATAAGGTTAATAAGGAATATGTGACAACGTAAGGAAAGCTCTATTTTTATACAACTAGTAATAAATCAGGTAAAAAAAAAAAATCTTCATAGCAAGGAGGCTGACTTAGAGGCGTTTAGGTAATGGTATCTTATGTCATTATCCTTTCGTGATAGCAATAAAATGCTAAAAAAGTAATTTTTCTCGCAGATATATTCTTTATTTCCTGGTCTAAAGATGGATAGAACATAATTCTATAGCATGCTGTCTTTGCGAATGTTCCATCAGAATTTCGCTCACGGTTCCTGATGTACCCAAACCAGAGCCAAAACAGACGATAGCGCTGCGAAAATATCTGGAATCGCTTTGTTTAAACGATCAAATATTAAGTCGTGAGCTATTTCTTCGTCTTGGGACATATATGCTGGATGTTTTGTTTCTCAAGCACGGTGTCGCCCTTTTGTCAATCCTGTAGACGAATCTGCTTAACCAAATCGTTACACGTTTGATGGATTTGACAACGGTTGAACATAATCTTTGGGCAGGAGAATACGATGGTGCAGTTTCAAAATTCTATGATGATTTAGCACAGATTATTTATAATGCATTCAAATTCCATCGGGAAGGTTCCGTAATATTCAAAGAAGCAGATTCGATGCTTGCGTATTTTGTCGATTTAACAACGAAACTTTCGAAACCACCACATGATCTAAATAAATTGGACTTCGCACTTGCTCAGATTGATGCTAAACTCCCTCATGAAGAATTTGGTGATGTTTGTAGTGTAGCACCAAATATTGAGAGGTATTCATGTTTTCTTAATATTTTTTTTTTTTCGCGTGTAAATTAGTAAAATATATATAACACCTTTGTATTCGTTCCGCCAAGTTACAAGGAGCGGTAGTAACGTTGCAAAACTTCCCCATGCTGCCGCTGAACGTTTAGATCCGATGTCATGTCCTCTTTTTGACACATTCGAACGTGGGAGTCTCCCTCCGGTTAGATTTCAACCAACATAAACGCATTGCAACTTTGCACGTCTCTACATCACAAGGGGTTCAAAGAATATTTGTAGCTCCTTTTCTTCTTGTATGTTGTTCAAGTTTTCATTTGCCACCTCAATAATTCTTTCCTTTACTGCTAGCTCCTCTTCTAGTTCAGTTTTTTCTTCGTTACAAAATAGCAAATACCTTTCCTTGGATTGAAATCACACTATCGGTAAGTTGACTATTTCATTCTCTTGTCATGATATGAACGAACATATTAATGGTTGAGAAAAAAGTTCCAATTGAATTCCTTTCCATTTTGATCAATAAAAAATATGTAATTTACATTAATTTATACATTAATTATGCCATTGTTAAAAGGGACTACAGTAATAGTTTCTATTATGAATAGAGATAATGTCAAATAGTCGGTCAAAAGTTATATTATTGGAACTTGTGAATGTAGATATTGCCGGTATCATTATAGCAAAGAGAAAAGAGAACTATTTTTGCTAAATCAAAGCTTAAAAGAAATTCACTTAAAGGTTAGAAAATGCTAAATACATATAAAAATTTCTTTTAAAATAGACCTAAAAAAAACTTACTCCATGTTATAAATTGTGTGAAAGCTATGATTTTTGCATACATCGTATTATGTGTTAAGGACTTAAGGGTGACTGTGAATATTTATTCTAAACACTTTCGAAAAATATTATTGGTTGATCTACAAAATTAATCGAAAGTACTTATCACGTGAAATTTATTGCAGTTTAGGCATCGTGCATGACTTCCGTTCTTCGCGTTGTTTTCACCTTTAAATAACAATAAACAAGATTGATTGTTCAGCAGTGTGAAAACGTTAAGTGATTAATAACAGAATCCCAATTATTAAAATTAAGCAAAAATAGGTGCTTATAAGGAGGCGTTCTTATATAGAGTGATTATATGGAGGTTTGACTGTATTCATACTTTTGGTTAATAAATCTAACATTGATAAATTGTATCGAACGACGCCCGTTCGTATTTGATGAGGCTTGTGCGGTCTTTGATTATATGGAGGTCTGACTGTATTATGACTGAAATACTTTCAGAATGACTTGGCGAAATATGTCGAACAACATACTTACGTATTTAATGATGTCTTTCCTTTTCCAAATCTTTAAGAGATTTTAATTACATGAACTCTCTGAGATCTTTGTGATATGTTCTGTCAATAATTATGCGGTCTTTGATTATATGGAGGTCTGACTGTATTATAACTGAAATACTTTCAGAATAACTTGGCGAAATATGTCGAACAACATACTTACGTATTTAATGATGTCTTTCCTTTTCCAAATCTTTAAGAGATTTTAATTACATGAACTCTCTGAGATCTTTGTGATATGTTCTGTCAATAATTATGCGGTCTTTGATTATATGGAGGTCTGACTGTATTATGACTGAAATACTTTCAGAATGACTTGGCGAAATATGTCGAACAACATACTTACGTATTTAATGATGTCTTTCCTTTTCCAAATCTTTAAGAGATTTTAATTACATGAACTCTCTGAGATCTTTGTGATATGTTCTGTCAATAATTATGCGGTCTTTGATTATATGGAGGTCTGACTGTATTATGACTGAAATACTTTCAGAATGACTTGGCGAAATATGTCGAACAACATACCTACGTATTTAATGATGTCTTTCCTTTTCCAAATCTTTAAGAGATTTTAATTACATGAACTTTCTGAGATCTTTGTGATATGTTCTGTCAATAATTGTGAGGTTTTTGATGAGGCAGGGGATTGCATTAGAAAGTTTCTTAATAGAAGCTTTAGATTTAGAGGCTTTTGATTATTGAGTCTTGGGAGTTTAACCAGTTCTAACTGGTTCTAACTAGTTCTAACGAAATTTCAGTTCAGAATACCTCAAATGAACAAGCCAGATCAAGAATTATAACAATTGCAAGGAGGGAGAATTTACAAATTCAACGTGAACGAATTCATTGGAGAAGCCAATTGTGAAATTCATCGTCTTGAACTCGTTAGTCATTACCAAAAAGTTATTTTAGGAAAATTTGCAACTGTAGGATCTTTTGTAAAAGCTGCTGATGCAATATCTTCCGTGCCTGCATGGTTATAGTAATGGAAGTTTAATAATACCTTATTGATGAAGTTGTGATCAAGAGTGTTTTGCGTGTAATGAGAAATATAATTTGATATATTTTTTCTTTCTTATATTGTGAAGTTAGGGGAGTTGATAGTAGCGTATAATTGAATGTGTAGTATTTATGTCTTAGCTTGGAATGTTAAATTTTCTATGAAATTGTTATAAAGTGTTTAGTGTAGGACGAGGATCACCATTTAATGTATTTGTAGTTAAAAGAGATGGGAAAGTGTACGAGTTGATGGGTAACATATAATAGAGTGTGTTCTATTTATTCCTTGGTTATATGATGCGGAAGAAACGAGGAGTGTTTGATGTGCAACATGGATTATTATTCGATGTATTTTTCTTTTTTATAGTTAGAGAAGATGAGGAAAATATGAGTTGATGGATAATGTATAATTGGTTATTTGCTTTGTCTTGCGATGTAGAAAGAACGTTAAATTCCTTATTGATGGAGTTGAGCTTGATGCGCAACGAGATTTGTTATTTGATGTATTTGTGGTTAAAGATGGGGAAGGTTATAGTTGACGGATAGCGTTATAATTAGTATTAGTGTCTTGGCTTGGAAGGAACGTTAAATTCTTATGAAGTTGAAATCAAGGGTGTTTGGTGTGCAACGAGGATTATTATTTGGTGTATTTGCAGTTAAAGGAGATGGGAAGGTTGGTAAATAGCGTATAATTGAGAAGTGCGTAGTCTTTATGTCTCAGCTTGGAAGGAACGCTACTTCTTATGAAGTCGAGATCAAGTGTTTGTGGAAGAGGATTATTGTTTGGTTTATATTTTTATTTTTACCATTATTATCTTATATAGTTAGGAGATGGAGTTGATGGGCAGTGAATAATAAAATTCCTTAAAGTTGAAATCAAGAGTGTTTAATATGTAACGAGAATTATTATGTGATATATATATTTTTTTCTTTTCTGCCTTTAATGCTGGAAAGATCAAACTAAAGAGACACTTAAATGTGAATTCCTATTGGGGATGTTATATTAGGATGTGCCGATGTGGCCACATAAGACGTAACGTTGAATGCTGGGAAAATCAAATGGAACTTATTTGTACGGAATTAGTTACAGTAATGAATGTATGTAATAAATTTTTTTTTTGTTTTTTTTGGTAATATCTTTAACGCGATTTTTTACGTATGTTGTAGATTCAAAGCTGCCAGAAACGCGTCGTGCTGTTGCAATGTAATTTTTTCATCATATTCTGAAACTTTGAAAGGTGTTCGTATTTTTCAAAGAATTTTGGTCCAACTTTAAGATCGAGAGCCATCTTATCAAGAAAGGCAACTCGGATCCAATATCGTGCATCTATTAATCCGGAAAGCCGAACGTGTCGAGTTCACGTAGCTCGCCAAATGGTTTTGAAATGATCACATTACATTGCAATCGATTCTCTCCACACGCATAAGAAACATCCTTCAAAATTACGAGAATTGCATTGCTTCATCTCTACATTTTTTAATATTCTTTGCATCCATTGTAACGTGGAGACGTGCAAATTGCAATGCGTTTCTGTTGGTTGAAATCTAACCGGAGGGAGACAGAAATGAAATAATTGATCAAACTACGAGACTTAAAACTTAACAAATCAGGTAAGTTTATCATAACTTATTTTAATGCTCTTAAAAATAAATTAATTTTATTAATTATTTTTAACTCATTAGGACATTGTTCCAAAGGCATCCGGTAAGTAATTATATATTCTGATTACTATATAACTTTACCTTGTTTTTAAACTTATGATATTAATTTTTTTCTTTTAGTATATAATTGAAGAATATAATGAAGCTACTGGTTGTCCTAATTGTAATATTTTAATTAACTGAATAGGTTCAGAATTTGTCATGTATTAAAATGAAAGTTTAATGTATAACGAAAATTATTTATTATAAATTTGGATTTTAATAATAAAGAAATCTTTTGATTTCCGTAGCGTAAATAATTTAAATTTGATTGCACTAATTTATCAAAAATGAAAGCAACCGAGATGATTTATAACCAATTTCTTGAGCAGTTTACTGTAATTATGCGTAATAATGATTATTGTGAGCGATTGATTAATACATGGTGGCGAATTAACTCACGGTAATTTGGCAATACACCGTGCTAATGCCGAAATATATACACCAAATCTGATCTAAAATATAAAATAGTACATGCCGAATTGCCGTAATGCCGAATTGGTAAATTGACATAATGTTTTGGTGAACAGATTTGATACCCTACATGAAAAATCTTATAATTTTAATAATTTACAGCTAAATGTAAAAAGAATGGACCACCCAATTCATTTTCATCTCATACGCATGATCAGCATAATTCGGGCCAAATCGATATTCCGTGTGTGTCGTGGGAAAAGGGTTAATTTTGGCTTTGGCTTTTTAGCCTTCGAAGAAAAAGTCTTCAAACGTACAGGAACATGACGAGATGATAAATCACCTCAAAATGGACATCAGGCGACATCATTGGTTTTCTTGGTCAAAAATTAATGATTACGATTTAATCAAGATAACATTGAAAAATCTGAAAAGAAATGTAAATAACAAGGCCTTTCTTCGCTGGACCATGGGAATTCTTATGAATGTACTACAGGTGAGTAATTATAAAGCTATTGTGTCTTTCAATGGTATCATGATTAATATTTTTTAATAAAGGTGAACACGCAAGTACTTCTACATCTAATAGGTTGATTTAACAATATTCCAGATAAACAAAACATATAGTCGCCATATTAAATTCAAATTTAAATTTACATGATATTAAAGTGACTTTGTGATACAATAGATTATGTCTGATTACGCTTGACTTTATTTTATTTTATTTTATTTTTAAGTTGACTATAATTCTTTTATTTTTACTTTGCCGCATAACTTCAGTATGATCATTCGATGATCAAAACATAGCAAGTTATATTTATTGAAATAATAATAAAAAATTCACATAATGAACGGACATAAATTTTTATTGGTTAATCTAAATTTTTTACAAATTTTTATAATTTTCATTGACTAATTAATCTGATTTAAAATACGCTGCATGCAGTGTAACTGATCAATTACTATTGGAGCTGATAACGACCTTAAAAAGGCTATCTTATAGGAGCTTCCTAACGCTGAGAACGTAAAAGCCACTCAACTCACTCTATGGAGGGTCAACGTTGCTTCGGGTGATTTGCCTGTCTGATATATAATCATATAATACCAAACACTTTGCTTCTTATCGTCAAACTCGCCCAAAAAAACACATTCGCGTTATTGTAGACTGTAGAGCAACCCGTTGCTGGTAAGTGAGTCGTAACAAAGTCAACACACATATTAACTTTTTATAACCATTCAGCTTACACTGTTTTTTCTCTAATTCCTATTATACAGAGTCTCACGGCATGTACATAAAGATTGTGCATGAAAAGCTAACGAACTTTTGGAAAGCTTTGAAGAATACATTATTTATATGGATGATGATAATTTGCTCTTTGAGCTATCTGGAAAGTCATTTTTTTTGGAAAAAATAGCGAACCTTCAAAACTCTTCATTCGTAAATATCATAATGACCTAATCGCAATAGTTTTTGATGATAATGTAAGATGATTGCGTATCTCAGGAAACCCGGGAATTGGGAAAACTTTCTTCGGATACTACCTGCTTTATTATCTCGCAATATTAAATCCGTACCACGAATGAACCAAGTCGAATTATTTTATTTGATCACGAAGAGGCCTTTTATCTTAACAAGACTTGATGATTCTAGCGTTTGGTATATCGTGGATGGTAGAGATCCAGATATAGTTGAGGCCAAAACAATTCTTACCTGCTCTCCATTGAAAGCTCATTACAAGGAATTCAATAAAAAGATTCCAACCGTACGATACATGTCGGTGTGGTCCTGGAATGAAATCAATATATGCAGGAGTGAACTTTTCAAAACCTTAGTGTTGATAAGGTTCATAAGTTGTTTAAAGAATGGGGAGGGATCCCTAGGTATGTTTTGGTGGGTGTTCTGGACATGGACATTCAACATCAGCTCAAAGATGCAATTGGATTATGCGATGAAAAAATATTTAGATATATTGGTGGAAGCGATAGCAAAGATGATGTAAGTCGCAAACTTGTCCATATTTGGACTAACTTACCAGCAGAGAGATGATGCTGAAAATGAAGGGGTCGAAGATGATGAAGAAATTGGAGGTGGCGAAAAAATCGAATACTAATATTACTCCTAGTAAAGATTATATTAGAGCAACAAGTAGATATTATAATGAACCGTCATTTAGTAACGTGTCAATTATATACGCAGAAAATTGCGTCTGATTATGTGGTTGAAGAGGTAACTAGGAATGTCAAAAGGATAATAACGATAAATTGTTTATGGATCTAGATGAAGTCTTGAACGTAGGCAAAAGTAATTCAGCCCTAGGCAGTTATTTTGAGTCAATCGCTCACCAGATGTTACGACATGGAGGAGACTTTGATGCTCGTTCCTATAGATTCCAATGAGAAACACACGCTCACGCTTCCTCAACGGGACGAACATAGGTTTTCTAATATTGATGAAATTAAAAATAATATGTATGAACCATTAATCACACCATTAGCTGATGATCAGACCCATCAACTGTACCTGCAAAAAGGCTCTCTAGTGATATAGAAAGAGAAGGAAGAAGTAAAAAAAGAAGTAAAAAAAAGAAGAAACAAAAAAAACGCGAATTTTAATTATTATACGTGTTAAGTAAATGAATAGAGTAACATATCATGAGAACTTTGTTTCGAATTCCATTTAATTATATGCAAGTGTATCAAAAAATTAAATAAAGTATTTGTATTTGCTCATATCGGGTTCGTGATTTTTAAAGACTGGACGTATATAATAGAACACAATGCCTGAAAGTAAACGTCTGATTAGAAAAACCTGACTGAACGCATATGCCAGATAACATAGAAGCTTGCGAGCAGTATTGTTCATAGAGGAAGGCTTTATCGCGAAGTCTATTAACATATTGGATCACATATAATCATTGCACAGCATCTTCGGCTAAATACATAAGTAGTTTTAAGTGATACTGAAGAATTTTATTGTAACTCTTTGTATTAAGATATTTTCAGAATGCTAAAAAAAAGAATGTGTTGAATGCATATTAATTAAATATATTTTATATCATATAAATAATTTGTACTTACAAGGTCTCCGTGTATAAGCAAACTTAAGTTGGCTCTCCCATTTAAAAGTTATAGTATTCAGCATATTAATTAGAAGTGGCGCAGCGAAACATTATCGGCGTTCGTATTACATTATACCTAGGTTGTCGATACCCAAAACAAAACGTTTTTCTGCGTCATGATTTGTTTGGTGTACAGGAAATTACATACCGGATTAAATGTAGTAGATACCGGTATCGTTAAAAGATCCGGAGATGGAAATGAACTTCCCAAAACCATTTGCGTAAGTCCCATGTTTATATATATATACAGTATATATTTATATATAAATTTTTTTGGAATTATCATCCTTCATTACGATAAAGAAAAAAAAATATGATATATTACGGATAATGTAACAGGCCATTCATTTTGATCGTATTGATTATGAGAATTATCAGAAAATAACCATTATATAACGAACTTGATCGTAACAATTTGAATGATTTAAGTAGACCTAAATAATAATAATAAAATTGGTAATCAGGTGATTTGATAAGGAACATAATGTAATGGCTGTAGACATTGTTATTCTCAAAATAAAACGGTATGTGTATGAGCGTAGTATTCCGCAAGATCTTGTTGGTGATGATATGATTGCAAACCGGAATTCCCAGTTACCACAAGAGAATCTTTATTACTGTCGTTATTAGTTGAATATATTGTATTATTCATACATGAAAAATATTTCGACAACATTTCGTTATCAATCATGTGAATATCATCGGATTGGGATTGAGATGGTTGCACGTGTTCTAAAATATAAAATTCGCAATAATTATTAGAAAAAATTAACGGTTTAAGAGCAAAAATAAAAATAAAAAGAAAAATGGAAAAAGAATAATAACATTAAAAAGAAACCCGAGAAAAGAAACTTTTTAATGAATATTAAATATTTGGTTACTCCGGATTCTGGAAACAATTTTTTTTTTTTTCAAATAATAATTATAGTAATTGAAGATTGGAAAATGATTTTAATTTTAAAAGAAGGGGGAATTTTTTAAACATTTTTATTCAATTATGCTACCTAAAAGTAGTTGTCTTCAATAAGGAAATTCTTTGGTAAATTCCCCATTATAAAAAAAAGGAGAGAGATGAATTTATGTGTAATAATAAGAGGCAAGAAAAATCTGTGATGGGGGAAATAAAAGAAACGAATTAGTAATTACTTAAATAAATGCAAAACGAAAAATAAATGAGACGTAATTCACGTTATAGAAAAGGATTTGATTTATAAAATCTCATAAATTGTTGTTTTTTCGAAGATGAAAAAAAAAAACAAGTAGAATCAAATCGAATTATTTTAATCTGTAATTAAACTTTAAATCATTAGACACACAAAGAATAATAAATTATCTTGTTCAATAATAATTTAACTTGCGGAATAGTCGAAAATGACGAAATGGAATCAAAGATTCACGAATGAGGTTAAGTTCATTAAACCAAATCGCAACTAAAGATGATTTTTTATTTTACTGTAAATCCGGAATTAATATTTGTACTTATGTGTAGATTTTGAATTCAAATATCAAATACCACCTCTATATGCGTGCATAAATAGAAAATATATATACAAAACTTGAGATTTGCGTCAGCTGACAGCTAACTGCGTCAGATAACGACAATGCTGGCCAACCTACTTAAGGCATTATAATATTGGGCAATATTGGGCCGATAATGTAGACCGGCGTCATCTGACGCAAATCGGCATCTGACGCGATACCATATTTTTTTATATGTGATATATATTATTGAAACTGAAAATTCTCTAATCTGTCAACTGCTTTAAATTCATGAAAATTTACTATATTCTTTTCTTGAACAATAATCAAAATTACTATTGATATTCCATATTATCCTCTAAAATACCTACAACATTCCTACAACTAAATACATCTTTCCATTTATTCATCCTATTAGTATTATTTATTTCATGGGAGCTGAGAATAATAGGGTTTCTCTTCCCATGAAATAAATGGGTAATCGTGTCACTAAATATAACGTGATTTTTAAACTAAAATTAGAGATTTCTCGGTGACCGGGAAACAAGTAAACTCATTTATAAACTCAGCCAATTTTCAAAAATTAGTACGATGAGTGACACTTAGCAGTTAGTGCGACTATTCATGCATCTAATAACCTATGAAAAAAAAAATACTCAAATCATATTAAAGTATATTTTAAGTGTAAATCTTTTACACTTAAAATGTATTTAATAATTTCAATTATGTCTAATCATGAATGCTTTAACCAAATTTGTTTAATATAACTATACTTATATAATGGTAAACAATAAAGATATAGTTAATTATAAATCATTTAAGATTATTAAAGATGTAGAAATTCCTTTTTTTATATATTATATTATACCATAACACAGTTAGTGGCCGAGTTTTGCGATTACATAATTACATGCATGTCAATAATTAGACTTCCGTATGATCAACATATGATTTAACCATAAAAGTAGAATTGTTTAATAAGACTTAATTTAATAATAAGATTTTTAATTTAACAAATTCTCGATAATAATATTTTTTAATTTATAATCTTATATCACGTGAACCAAAATAACAAAATAACTATAAATATGAAGTCTTTTTTTTTTTAAAAAAAAAATTAAGAATATTTTCTTAAATAAATAAATTATAAAACGAAATCTTCAATAACAATGGATCCAGCTTGTAAAAAACTCTACAATGTAATTAATATCCTTATTAATCGCAGTCTGATGTTATTTTAATTTAGTTATGATCATACTAAACCTTTTTTTTTACAGATTGAACAAGTATATATATGATGTTCAAACGGTTAAATCTGTAAAAGATTATTATGGTAAAGTTTATTAAAACAAAGATTTAAAAACCGGGGCTTGCTGTACAGAAGAACCTATTCCGGCAAACATTGAAGCAATTATAAAAGATATTCATCCCAAAGTAATTTCCAGATATTATGGTTGTGGTTCTCCTTTCCCTCCTGCATTGGAAGGAAAGCCAGTTTTAGATTTAGGTTCTGGTTCTGGTCGTGACTGTTTTTATCGAAACTAGTTGGTCCAAATGGTAAAGTAATTGGAGTAGATATGACTGATGAACAGCTTGAAATTGCTAATAGTTATATTTCTTATCATACGGATCGATTTGGATATGGTGATTTTTAAGAAAGGATATATTGAAGATCTTCAATCGATTGGAATTGAAGATGAATCAATTGATGTAGTAGTTTCAAATGGTGTTCTCAATCTTTCTACCAACAAAAGAAAGTTCTTAAGTCTGGAGGTGAATTATACTTCTCTGATGTTTTTTCAGGAAGTAGAATTCCCGAATCTCTCGTAAAGGATCCAATTCTCTATGGAGAATGCTTAAGTGGAGCATTGTATATTGAGGATTTTCGCCGATTAATTACAAGTTTAGGCTATCCTGATTATCGTACTATAATTAATCGAAAAGTCGATATAAAGGACTCAGATATTAAACAAAAAATTGGAATGATCGACTTTTATTCTATTACCATTCGTACTTTTAAGGTACCTCTCGAAGATCGTAGTGAAGATTATGGTCAAGTCGCGGTTTACAAAGGAAATATTGAAGACAAATTCGTATTGGATAATCATCACGTGTTTAAGATTAATGATCAGGTTCCAATTTGTGGAAATACATCTGCGATGTTACAAAAAACTCGTTACGCGGACTACTTTGATATTATTGGAGAATCCGTACATTATGGATTATTCAAGAGTTCAGGGTGATAAGATTACGTACATTTCAGATATTTAAATTTTTTGTATCAGAAACAAAGATTAGTGAAGTTTATTTACCTATAACATTTTTCAATTTAACCTAGTATTTCAAATTTTTGTTTTCTTATTTAAATATCATATGTTATTGTTTTATAGGAAAATTTGCCTGCAATTTTATTTTTTAAATAAAGATATTTTTAAATGTTTTGATATTTTATTAAAAAAATTATATTTTTATGATAAAATTCTATAGTATTTTCTAAGTAAAAATCGAAGCTAAATTTATTAAACTGAAACATCTTTTATCTACTGATCCTATAAAATTATCAGTTATCAGCGTTTTGATGAAGAGAAAGAATCTGATAGAATAAAATTTATCTTAATCTATAAATCAATATAATTTTCTATCTATCAATTTTACACAATATAGTTCCACTACCATTAGATGCACCTCAATGAGAGGAATCTAACAAACTAAATTTCATCTTTTTATGGATCACAAGATCCTAAAATATCTTGAAAATTCAATAATTTATTTGTACTAGAATTTGTCCATGAGTTCGAGCAGTCGTATTGTGCTCTGATGTTTTCCTGACGTACAGTACTATACGTTTTTAAATACCTATTTGATAACGACACCACTTGTGCATAATTTGACATGCTTGTGCGACGATCGATTACTGATTATAAAAACAGAATATCTTAATTGTAAATAAAGATTACTTGATTAGGATAGAATTACGCAATATTTTGATCACGTAAATAGTATGGGATTTATTTATGATATTTATGTTATTTAATTGACTTTTTTTTTTTAACTGATATAATAAGCCTGAATAGTACTAGGTGACTTAGAATTTTTTAGCTTGAGAATTTACGTAAATAAGTATATATAAACAACTATAAAAAACTACTTTTTTTTTTGATAAAACTGAATTAAATAATGCCCGCGAAACTTTTTCAAGTTGTGTTTTCTGTCAGAAGGTCAATAATTGCTCACTATTTTAACATCAATGGAAACAATGCTCAATACAATTCCCATTGCAAAGATTAAACTTACCAAAAGTTATGCTTCCATTAGATGGCATTTCTTCCCGGTCAAGTAATACGTAGGTGTTCCATGATGTCACCTCGACCTCGACAGGCCGATGAAAATGCGTGTTACCTGTATGAATATAGGATAAATTTCATTATTATATAGTTATCTAGCAGACTAGCAGGTGATGCTTAGGGAGCGGGTTTATATTACGTGAAATTTATTTATACAGTTTACAGTAAGATCGGCATCGTTGCCGCGTGATGCGTGATGGCGCTCGTACTCCTTATGTCATTTATGTCGTCTAATTGTGCTACCCAAGTGATGTGATAATTAGTGACGGAATCGCGAAATATTTTGTTTATCTGATCTGTTTTCCGTTACTAAAACTTTTTCTGCCGCGCTAATTTAAATTAGGAGCGTTAGAAATATTACTAACGTTCTTTTTATTTAGGAACTCTCCGGACACTTCAGACGCTTCGGAACCGACGGAACAGATCCAGGAAGGTACTATGAAGAGGAGAGAGAAGTAGGAATGTTAGTAAATTGTATTAGTCTCTTTAACTAATTTCGAAGTGGGTTTAAGAACGTTACTAACGTTCTTTTTTACCATTTATAGGAGGATAAAATATTAAAAGCCGAGTCAAACCCTCGAGTCAACACGTCGAATAATGTTCGACTTCGTCTGAAGCTTTATTCTCAAGTTTTTTAAATTTCAAAAATATCAGAGTATTATCCCGGTTATACTGTACGTGTAAGTTCTAATCTCTTTAGCCATTTGTTCTTATATGAGAATTATTCATTTCGTAAGTTTTTAAATCTTTACCAGAAAATAATAATAGAACCTCCACTGGATATTAACATTTAAAAACTGCATGGAAGATGAAACTTGGAAATTATTCCTAAAAAAAACGATGATAAATACAAAGGTTCTATATTCTTTTTTTTTTGTTTTAGAATATAGAACAAAGGGAGCTCTTGGTTCGATTGGTCATGAGTATTCAGTCTCAAGTGACGATGCTGCGCTCCTTAGTCAATGGTCGGTTTTCTTTGGAGAATTAGTGGTGGCTAGGTGCCAACATTGACCCGAGTGATGATAAGCTGCGCTCCTTAGTATGATATGGAAAATAATAGCACTATCATTGCGTTTTCATAGGGAACTCTTGATTAATGGTCGGTTCTTCAAGAGTCTTCGGTTTGCTGATTCAGTGATGGTTATTTAGTGATCGCTAGGCGGCTCATATACTTCGCTGTATTGCTCATGAAACAAAGGGAGCTCTTGGTTGATCATGGGTATTTAGCCTCAAGTGACGATGGCTGCGCTCCTTAGTCAATGGTCGGTTTTCTTTGGAGAATTAGTGGTGGTTAGGTGCCAACATTGACCCGAGTGATGATAAGCTGCGCTCCTTAGTATGATATGGAAAATAATAGCACTATCATTGCGTTTTCATAGGGAACTCTTGATTAATGGTCGGTTCTTCAAGAGTCTTCGGTCTGCTGATTCAGTGATGGTTATTTAATGATCGCTAGGCGGCTCATATACTTCGCTATAATTTATACTCATGAAAAACATTTTACTAATAGTTTACTGTTTTTTTATATTTACAGTAAAAATGGACATTTTGAGATTCTTAAGAAGAAATTGAAGAAATTATTCCTGAAAAATACGACGATATAATATACAAAGGTTTTATATTCTTTTTTTTTTGGTCGATCCCTGACCCATTTTGTATAGTAAATATCGATCTTTTTTTTATTTTTGCAAAGTACGCGTATCCACATTAACAAATTAATAAGTTTCAATTTGGTTTTTGGCAGCTTTAATTTAACAGTTAACGCGCGTTTAATAATGATTTTATTTACTATATTCAAGCTATTTAATATAAACTTTATTATAAAAAATATAGCAAAATACGTGTATTAGAAAGCTGAATTAGAATCATGACGACGTTATTTTTGAAGGTGACAAAGGATATATATTTTCTTTTGACATATATTTGTTCCTTTTGCCTTGAATATTTCGCTCTTTCCAAATTTTATTCAAAATGTCTTTAGCTGTTTTCCAATATCTTCATTTTCGATTTCATTTCTGCATTCAAGCATTTGGCATTTTCCTCGATCCCATCAGGTATGTTATCAGATAATTGTTTTATACTCTTTGTAATGATTTAATTTGCAAGTAAATTTGTAGCTAATGTAATATGCTCTTGTTTCCAGATCGATGCATGATGATTTAATGATGAATTTTAGGCAAAGTTGTTTTTCCAGGATCATTAGGTGGCGTTAGAGTTGTTTCAGGATTATGAAGAGAGTCTTGTTGTTGTGACAGTAATAACGGTGTTTTATGACTATGAAGGGAATCTTGCGGCATTAGTGATGGTGTTTTAGGATTATGGTGATGATCTTGTGACGGTAATAATGGTGTTTCATTATTTTGATGAATATGTACTTTAAAATAAATATGTTAATAAAAATTAATTTTTAATTTTAATATTATCCTGATGTACTTACTGTACTTCCAATGTTTTACTACTTCATGTTGGTAACGAAATATATGGCAAATTTTGATGGTCAAAAGTGGTGTGATATTTAGGATTAGGTGGCTGTAATCGCAACCAATTTATCCAAATGATCGATGCTCTAATATGTTTACATGCACCACCTCAAGATAAAAATCCATACAATTAGGAAGTAATTGAATAATGTATATTTTTGGCTCCAATTGAGTTAATTGAGTTGAAATGTCAGAAACAATCCAAAACTATAAAGTTTGACCATTACATTCTACTTGAATTATTTTTTTTTCCTTACAAATCCGACTGGCAGCTTCATCACGATTAGGATCTGGTGTGTAATATACTAATTGCCTGTAATGATTTTCAAGTTGAATTCTTTCTTCTGGTAAAAATGGTACATTTTATATCGTTCTTTAAGTTGTATTTGCATGTTTTAGGTTTCTCTTTAAAAGTATATTTGAGGTAATATTTTTTAATTAAGATTACGCTTAAAATATCAAACCGTAAAAGATGGCCATTGTTTTGATATTTCTGTAATTGGCAAACCTTTAATTCACTGTTAAAAGATTCAAGGTGATTTTTGTTGTTGGAATTTTTTCTAATGGCACTTGTAATAAGTTAGCGGCAATAATTAGTTCTTCCATATGTACACCCTCCAGAAGCCAAATTTCCACACCAGTAATCACGAATATAATAAACAAAATCCAATGCGCCTTTAATTATTGATAGCGTTTTAAGATTTGTTTTTTCTTGATTTAAATTATTCTATAAATTAGTAAATAATCATTAAATGTAATAAATGATGATATAAATATAAATTCACGATCATGCAAAATTTTTATGTAGGTGTTTCATTTTTCTGTAAAGTTTTTTAAAATTGATACATTTCTTTTCTATATGCAACAATTTCATGACCTCCATGGTGTCCAAGAAACAGATTTTAATTTATTTTTCCAACTTTGAAGTACATGAAATAAGCATAATATTAGATGAATATTAGGCCAAATTTCAATTAAAGCACGTCTTTCTTTATACGATCTGTCATAGCAACCTAATATTTCACATTATAAATAATACATGATAAGTTTTTTTTAAACATAAAAAATAAATAAATGATATACCTTTGGAATAAATTCATAACCTCTTGTTCTAATTTATCTTTATAATGTAGTACCGTATTCATCCGAAAATAAGCAACAACTTTTGCACGTAATTCGGACCAAAAAATGCATAACTTCGCCTATTCTCGGGGGGTTGCTTATTTTCTGATGAATGCGGTATTAATTCTTTTAATATTTTAAATTATTATAACTACTACTTGCTCTTTGTGCGCCTCCAGCAGCTGAAATAATAAATATCCTATAGGAATTCCTATTTTTTTGATCATCCAATACAAGCAATATAAATAAAAGAATTTTTTATTTGATATCCTCTGGGGAGTCAAGAGATTTTGGCGACTTCTGTTAAGTTGTAGCAAAGTAGGGCTAGAGGAATCTGGCCCTGAAATGAATAAATCGGCCCTTTGGGCCCCCCTTTCTCTTAAAGATATAGGTGAAGACCTATTTTATAGGTCATTTATGATAAGTAAAATCAAAAGCATTCTTTAATGAAACATTAGATATTTGACCTATCTAGGATATCTAAAGTTCAGGTTAGAGCTTTTTTAAATAGAAAGGCTATACCGAAAGTTCCATCCAGATGTAAAATCTGCTGATGTCCAAATTTCCAAGCTAGATCTCTTTGATCTTTTGTTGCAAGAATTACAAAAACAGATCATTTAACTCTTTTCTTGGTTTATAATAATATATATTTACTTCTATTAATTCACTATCTTTACTATTTGATCCAAAAAATTCATCTATATCTGCTTTGCAAACCTCTCATTATTAATTATAACTTTTCCATTTAAATGCTTCGCTACATAGTCCATATTATCATCAAGAATATGTGAAGGATTAGCATGAAGTTATAATAAATTTTGTGCCATTCTTTTTACTGTTTCATTAAGGTGAAGAAGTGGAGGTATGGTAAACAACGCTGACAGTCCTCTACATGTTTAAGATAACCAAAAATATTTATATAATTATTATTTTTTTTCTTAATATATGCAAATGCAAGACACCCAACAAATTTATACATTTGCCTTGATTTCGTGCTTTTGCTTCTGAATTAGATTTTTTTTAAACTCATATCACTTCCACAACAACACTGTAAAAGATAAAATCCTTTATTTTTAATACTAGAACGCGTTTTCCATTTTGTGTTTTAGTTGAATATTTTCAAGAATAAGGTTATATTCGCTTAAAAATGAAATAAATGAAATAGCACTACTTTGTGATTCCCAGTTTATATTAGTAAATTCAGAAGCTGGAAGTGAACATAATTGTTTTTTTTTGATGTTGATTTAAAATAAGGTGTGGAGGAATTTGTAAATTGAACATTTAGTTTTAGTTATTTTGAGTATAAGAAAACTACGTGTATAAAAAAAAAATCGATATTTACTATAAGCTATATCGTAATTACCGACCTTGCAAAATGCATATGGGTTGGAGATCGGCAAATGCATCCGAGGGTAGTGTGGTAAGATTCCCCCCCCCCCCAGAGCAGGGACGATGATTTTATGTGATTGCATAATATCACATAAAACGAATAATTATGTGGTAAATACATAATTTTAATTAATCGCATCATGCATAATCCGCAGTAAAATACAAGTTTTTTTCAAAGTTTTCAGCAAAATACCAGTTTTTCCAAAGGTTCTAATCATCATCATGTAATGTTGTTATTAAAAATAAATTCGCATTTTAATGTTGGATAAAGCAATTTTTTACAAATAATATACATATTTCACCAAATAATATCACATAATGTGAGAATTTTTGAAAAAAATTAAATCACATATTTTAATTTTAGCACATACATAATTTATGTTTGAGCACATCATAAAATCATCGTCCCTGCCCCAGAGGAGGTCGCTCATCGCAGTATGCTGCGCATTGTCATCGGAATTTATGTAATTTAAATTCATTAAATTATTAAATTAAGATTGTTTCCGTGAATTTATGTGATCTTAATAGACTAATATACTGACCAATGAGTAAATACATGGTTTAAAGTTTTTACTAAATCCAATAGGAATATTCAAGGATTTCCATATTTCCTTTATGTCAATATTTCCTTTATATTTCCAGTATTTTCTTTGTAGTAATATTTCCTTTATAGTCAAAAAGAATATCCGTTAAAGTCACATATAAAGAAACTGAAATTACAAATGTATTATTAATTGGCAACGGATTATTTCTTTTTGTATGAACAGAGTAAATTTTACGTCATATTGATTGTGATATTATTATTATTATTTGATAATTGTTAGCGAGAAAAAAAAGAAAACCTTATGTAAAAATTTAAGAGTTCTAAAAATAACTTGATTATTATTGTAGTTTGCAGAATTATATGGTTAAAAAAAATACATAATGATTTCTTATGATTATTTGATTTACAAAAGAAAATAATTACTGCATGATATTTATCTACTTTTAATACATGCTTATTGATCGTTGTAACAAAAGGAAAGATCATATAACTCTTTTAATGTCCAGTTATATAATTGTCAAATTGGGCAATTTGAATAATACTGTAAACTGACAATTAGACAATTGGACATATATCCAAATTGGGACCAAAATTGTCTGATTATCTTAAACTGGCACATGATTTAAAATGATTATTTGATTTGCAAAAGAAAATAATTACAAATAATCGTCTGTGCGACTTTGTGATTGTTTGTAACAAAATAAAATTTATTTAATTTTAATACATGCTTCTAATTTTGACTTTCATGATATTTGATTCTCAAATGTTTGTTTGTTATAAAGACAATTATTTGAATTGTGCGCGTTAATCTAAGTCCCAGATTAATTGAGAGGTGATACTAAAAATAGTAAGGATTACTATTCCGTCATTTGTTATTGATCATCGAAACAAAGGAAAGAAAATCATATAACTTTGTTACTCTTTTAATGTCCAGTTATATAATTGTTAAATTGGACAATTTGAATAATACAGTAAACAATTAGACAATTGGACATATATCCAAATTGGAACTAATCGTCCAATTATCTTAAACTGGCACATAATTAATGGTTTTTAATGATTATTTGATTTGCAAAAGAAAATAATCGCAATTTCAGTGCAATTTTGTGATTGTTTGTAACAAAAAAAAAATAAAATAAATTTTATTTACTTTAATACATACTTCTAATTTTGACTTTCATGATATATGATTCTCAAATGTTTGTTATAAAGACAATTATTTGAGTTGTGCGTGTTAACCTAATTAAGTCCCAGATTAATTGTGATACTAAAAATAGTAAGGATTACTGACTTTTGTTATTGATCGTAGGAAAGAAAATCATATAATTTGATACTATTTTAATGTCTAGTTATATAATTGTCAAATTGGACAATTTGAATAATACAGTAAATATTGGACATATATCCAAATTGGAACCAATTGTCTGATTATCTTAAACTGGCACATGATTCTCTCTGAAATGTATATAAATCCTTTCAAATCGACCAACACTGGTTATAGGGTATCAACTCTTTTTAGATATAATCTAAATTCTTTGAAATTTCCAACACACAATTCATTTTAACCATATTCCTTGACATTTTTATTTTAAACATGTCAGAACATTATCGCGGTTATAATTGTAAGTCCTAAGGTGGTTCTCCTATACCTTCTCAATCTTCTCCTTACTGACTAATCAATCTCTTTAGCTATTCGCTCTTATTTAAAACTTCGTGGTGAAGACAGTTCATTTAATGAATTTGTAAATCTTTACCAAGAAATGATCTTAGAATCTCCACCAGATTCTGCTGAAAACTGGGTTGGTTTGGAGGTTGCCTGGAAAACTAGGTTCCTTAATGCCGTTAGGGAAACCATCCCAGTACATCATGAAGGAATACGTGAAAAGGTTTGTATTAGTGATTAGTTATTCAGTGTTCAGCTGGCTCATATGATGATAGTTTGCCAATACTGATATTATGAAAACTTTCTTGCTAATTTTAATTAATTTTTCCTATAATAGGTGAGATTAGAAGTTTCAAATAAGCAATTAATGACTTATTGGCAAGCTATCCTCACTGAAAAACAGGTAGATTTTTATTCTAAATTTTGCTTGTTCAATTACTGCATATTTTTGATTTTGTCTGTTTTATTATAAACAGAATTCAACATCAAGTACATCAAGTAACCTTTCTCACATTCAAAAAGATGATTTATCAACCTCTGTCAGTGAAACATTAAATATCTTTAAAAAAGTCCAATTCCCCACATATTACAATAAACTTAAAGAAATATGGTATGATGAAGATCCTTCATCCAATTATTACGTAATTGACTTTGGAAACAGAGACATATTAGAAAAAGTACACAATTTATTAAACAATACTGAATTACAATCATTATTCGAAAGATTGAAGCTAGATGATGAAGAAAAATATTTAAGTCAAAAGGCACACGATTATTTGTCATTATTTGACAAAATTTTAAAAGCTAAAGATGAAGAATCAGAAGAGGAAGAGGAAAATGATGAATCGGAAGAGGAAGTGGAAAATATTGAATCAATAGATAAATTTGTTGCCGAAATGGAAAAAACATTCCATTCTCTAAATGGTGTGGCCACAAAATTTAGATACCTGTCAAACACTCTTCCACTTCCAGTTCTAGAATACGATCAATCCCAAAATATTGATATTCATATTATTAAGAGCATTTCAAGCCACATTGATAGTTACTCTAAAATGAATGGTATATTGGAAAATACAACAGAACGATCTTGGACGGCACATGTCCTTTCATACTTTTTTTTTATGACATTCAGTTACATGGATTCTGTTCAATACTTTTCGTGTGAACGACCCATTTCTATAAAATCAGATCTACAAGATACTGATTATAGGGCAGATGGGGTTGCAGAACTTTTAAACGACCTAATCAAATCCCAATGTTTTTATTGGAAGTTTCTGGGGATCCTAGTAATGATGACATCGATAAACTTGCCAATGATAAGAAAAAATTGATTAAAGAAGGCGTTTTCGCCCTAAACAAATTCATGACAAAAACAAGGCTTCCGTCATGGGAAGTATGTAAAGATTTAAAGATTTTCCTGGCACAAGGATATAGTAAGTCATTTTCAAACATTAGTGTATAAATTGTTTATATATCTTAAAATTGTATAATGAAATTGTTTATATATCTTAACATTTAATATAACTATTAGGCGACAAACTTGAAATTGGTCAAATTATTTATATTGGACCTAAGTTGTACTTATTTGCTCCATTTACGGTCCCAAGTATAATTATCCCAACTTCCACTGCTAATTTGAGTTATACATCTCGATTAATTCGAACATTATTATGTTTGAGATTTAACATTATTAAAAAAATACGAGAGTATAAAGAATTTGAGATAAAAGCGCAACAGCTAACCATGAATCCAGGAAATAAATATGTCACTGGGGCATCTCCAGGTCGAACTAAAACTGTGGTATTTGAAGAATTTTTACCCAAGATTTCAAGAGATGATACAAGAGATGATACAAAAAGAAAAAGAGGAAGACCTCGAGGTAGAGGGAAAAGAAAAACAAATGAATAATCTTTATAAATTTTTTTGTATTCAGATACAATATTTCATATGTAAAAAAATTTCGAATACTATATTTTTTTAAACGATCATTTTGATATATATTTTTAACCAAATTTTTTATTGAAATTTTATTTTTATAATAAATATAATTATATACTCATTTATTTACTGGAAATTTGGAAATTTGAACACCTTTTTTTTTATAATGTGTTTTTTAATATAATACCATTTTGACACTAGGAACAATGAAATTTACTTTCATACAATATACTATTTTGCTAATCCTAAAGACAACCGTTCTTACCAAACACTTTCCAAATTGTCCTCCAAAGAATTCTTAAATTACTCGTAAAATATTAAAAACTATTTTATTTTATTTTATTTTATTTTGTTTGAATTTCGCAAAATAAATAACTTGCCGGTTGCCAATTTATATATGTTACATGTTTTAAATATAGAAATTACCGATTTTAATAGCATTGCCGATTTTTACATACTTTTTTTAATGTAGCTTTATTTTTAAATTAAAGTATACGCTGTCAAAACACCTGTATATATTCGTTAATCATCTCACTATCTTAAAAATAAAGATTAAAATAAATTTCATGAAATGACAAAAAAAAAAGAATACGTGGAAAATGAATGATCGACTGACGCTTAATTAATTAATAATTAAAGACTTAGTATCTATTTATTATTATTAGACTTGGGAAATGGGAAGGCTTCATGATTTTTAACCAATCATAATAATAAAATGCATGAAATTACCGTATAAAAATTATTATATGAAGTCTTTTAAGTCCTGTTCTTAAATGAAAATTAATCATGATTAAAAGAAATTTTTAAATTTTTTATGCAGATCACACCTAGGGGATACGTACCGCCTTACTTAATTCTGCTTTATTTTTTTCTTCTTCTAGCTGCGGTACGAACCAAAAATTTTAAAAATATAATTTACACAAATTTCAATTTTTTTTTTAATAGATGAATTTTTTTTTAATTTTAAATAATAATTTTATTTGATATTTTATTAAATAATAATTTAAAGGATACATTATCTCGGTTCAAAAAACTGAAAAAAAAAATAATAAATGAATGATTTTTTAAATTTCAAATTTCTTTATTTTTTAAACCAATAAATAAATAAATAAAATTTGAAAAAAAAATGAATATTTTTTTAAAATAGTTTTGATTGGGTCCAATCAATCGTGATCGCTGAAATCCGAAACAAAAATTTGAGACTTCTTTTTTTTTTAATAAATTTTAAAGAATTATATAAATTTCAATGAATATTTTGTTAACATTATTTTTAATATACAGTATCTCAACTCTCTTAAAGAATAATAAAGTTATTGATTTTTTTGTTTTTTCATTTTTGACACCCTAAGTCTTATTAAAATCTAACATTTTTT
This sequence comes from Rhizophagus irregularis, assembly GCF_026210795.1. Classification (NCBI taxonomy): domain Eukaryota; kingdom Fungi; phylum Glomeromycota; class Glomeromycetes; order Glomerales; family Glomeraceae; genus Rhizophagus; species Rhizophagus irregularis. Next base: position 1,330,045 of record NC_089446.1, on the reverse strand, counting down.
ATAAAAAAAACAAATTGTTCCCTTAAGTCAAATTTATATATTTAAAATACGAACCCATCTAGATGCATAAGTTTTACGTACGCAATAATATATATATCATACCTCAAATAAGTATTAAATATTCATTGGATATTATCAATAAATCGTAATATTTAGGATAATGATCGTTAAATTTTCATATAAAAATTACAAATAATACAGAATTTGAATTAATTATATTTATCGGAATTTATGTCACAATCATCACAACTTGGCAAGTCAAAATCTTCATTTTCTAATTTTTCTTTTGTTACGATTTCTGTTCTTTCGATTTATTCAATTTTAAAATTATTTGATATATTTAAGAATCCAATATTATTATTAATTTCCGAAATTACTTGACGAATGTCTGGTCTTAACATCTGGTTCCCAATATTCTATTTAAATAAATTTAAATAATTTAAATTTGAAGTAAAAAAAATTTTTTAAAATTACATATAAATTATAAATTGTACTTGCTTTCATAAAACGCAACGAATTTATAGTTTGTGCCTGAAATAGGTTTTTCTCTTTTACCTTTAAGGATATCAGATTTAATTTCAATAATTTCTTGAAATCAAAAGGTGATTTACTACTTGTTAACTCCCAGAATAATACCCCCAAACTATATATATCGGATTGTCGGTTAAGCCATACGAACGATTTTGAGTTTCAAAAAGTTTAGGATCCATATAAGGTACTGTATGACACCTCGTACTTCAATAATACTATATGATCCTATCTGCTAATTTTATTGTATCTCTTTGTATTAAGATATTTTCGGGATGCTAAAGAAAAAGAATATGTTGAATGCATATTAATTAAATATATTTTTATATCATATAAATAAATCGTGCTTACAAGGTCTCCGTGTATAAATAAACTTATCAACATGTAACCATAAAATCGCACTTGAAATTTCTTTAGCAAACTTAAGTTGGCTCTCCCATTTAAAAGTTATAGTATTATCTCTTAAATATTTTCCTAATGTTCCGCCTTCTGCATATTCAAGTACAAGAGAATAATTTATTTCATCTAAAATATCAAAAAACATGTGAACTTATTTACCATTTAATTTCGTAACTCCATAAAATTGAATTATATTTGGATGAGGATTAACCAATCCCGTTAAATGAATCTGGGAAAAGAAATTAACGATTTTGAAAATTTATTTAAATAATATTATTATCATATTGTATTAGCAACATACCTCATTAACAATGGCTTCTTTATTAGAATTTATGACAAATTTTTTAATTGCGAACTTTGATGTATTTTTCCAACATACATAATAGATCAAGGTGGATGCTCCAGTAGAAATCTTATCGAGAGTCTCAAAGCCTTGTGGATCATAATAATATATTATTTGTCGTATGATACACTTCGAGGCGCAGTTATTACAGTATAAAGAAGGGGAAGTAGAAAGGTAGAAAATGATTGACTAATTGAGTAACGTAATATCACATAAATTACGTTACTCTGTAAGGCACGGAACGTAAGATGAACTTTATTCACCTTACGTATATAATGTGCACATGTAATATATAAAGCACGGATATAATATGACTTCGTATTATATTTTGTATAAATTACGTAATATAATATTACATTTATTTCGACCATTATAAACGATCTTAAGTAAGAAATTATTGTCTTCATTTAAAAAGTAATAAAATTACAAATATACAGTATATGTTATTAAGTATTTTGCGCAAAATCTTTTTTGTGATATTTTAATTGTTTAATTTATAAAATAAGAAGCTATTATTATCATTATATTAATTAATTTTCTCCTAATTCTAAATAACTCTTTCTTTAAAGATAACCTTTCTTTTAGAATCTTATTTCTCTATCTCTCAAATTCGAGAATTTCTTTTTTGTTGTTGTCTATTGGGCGAATTTGATTCTCTCAAAGCATTTCAAGTATCATAGTATCTATTGCCAATATTTGAACTAGTTATTTTTTTTGTTTCTTTGTCGTTCTATTAGTTTCCTTTGTAGTTTTTTCTATTTAAATAATATAAAATTTTGATTAATTGTTGCTATTTCAAATTAAAAAAATTATTGATACATATAGAAATTATTAAATGCACACGCGATCCCATCTTTTTTCAGAATTTTCATTCATTTTAATTCTTGTAAGTTTCAGGAAAATTAAAAGTTTGAAAATTATAACTAGTAGTCCATTGTATTTTATCATATGATTGTGCGCTATATATTGATATAACTTTAAAATTAAAAAAAGTTTTTCATTATCAGATAACTGAAATCAGGCTCCACTGTGCAGAAAAACTATTGTATTACATTATTTACATAAATTTAAAAAGAACTTATTACGTCTAAATTGTTGAAAATTTTGCAAAGGTCAAAGAGTCTAACACGAAAGTCTAACACGAACGGAAAAAATAATTTAGGGAAAAACTTCTCCCATGTCAGTACCTAGATTTACGCGAATTATCTTTCCTCTTCCTTTTCTTGGGGTTTCATCGCTAATGAGCGAAATGCCTCTTTCATTTAGGGCACAACATACACAAAAATTAAGTACAATAAAAATACAAAAATAAAATACAATATTGCAATACTTAATTATTTTCTTTATTTGATTTCATAATATGATATAATTAATATACAGTATATTATTACTTTATTATTTACTAATTTGTGCTATTGATATCAACATCTATAAGTAATACGTACTGCTTTACTCTTTTGTGGTCCATGGTTTAACACTCACTATATTTTTTGATTGGCCTCTTTCTTCCTTCTTCACTGTGAACGAACAACAAAATAAAATAGTGTCGGATAGTATGATCTGCTAATTCGCCACCTAGCTTTTCATGTATTAATTCGTATCCATGTTGTTTTATATCATGTGTTCTTCCCACCATCATTTGAAATGTAAAATTATAATCTTTTCCAATATAGATGGAATCGATAGTTTCGAAATTCTTTGCTGCCGGTTTACAGTATTTACCATCTTCAATGTCATCTGGTGTGTTACCAATTTTTTTGTAAGCTGAAGAAGTCGTAATTTTCGTTCTTTCACACTTTTCACACAGGATTTTTTACTTTCTTCTAGTGAGCGTGTCAAAAATGTTTTACCAGCGCTTAGTTCATTATGTGCAATAATTTCAAACACATATCCACGTACAGAACCTAACAATGACACAGAAGCGACAAACTTGTACGTTTCTTCTTTGTAGAATTCTTTTAGTCTTGCAAAAACTTTATTACCAACAATTGTTGAAGCAAACTTTAATTCACAAGAAGTATAGGGGGAATTAACAAAGGTGTGCCCGTTGATGATTTCATTCACCGGCTTCTCATTAGTATGAATATGTACTAAATTATGACTATAATTATCACCATCACTAAGTGTGCCAATATATCTAAATATGTTAGTGTTATTAACAGAAGCCGTAATCATGTTATTAATCTCAAATAATTCGCAATTGAAGATCATTCTTGTCTTGGAATACCGCCACATAATTGGTAAGATTCATGAAGATTAATTATCCTTTGAAAATTTAGGATAGATTAATGATCGGACCAAAATTTGCATATAGAGTTTGATTGTAATATGTGTTGGTTTGCTAAAATTTTTTATACTGTATGTAAATCCTTAGATGATGATATCTTATATTTTTATTTTTTTATCTATTTTTATCTTTTATTACTTTTAGTTATTACATATAGTTATTTTTAGTTATTTTTAGTTAATTAGTGATTAGATAAACAACGGAAGCTTAGCGGTGGGAAAGTGGCTGAATGAGAAGTGGCTGTAATGCTGCTGTATAGACAAATGTGCCCAGATCGCCACAATTGGCCGGGTGGCAATTCTGTTCGAGAGACAGATTTGCACCAGATTTTAAACAATATAAAAAGGACAGTTGTTGGAGGTGCAGTTAGAGTACTAGTTAGTTAGAGTTCAGTTAGAATTCAATTTAAGTTCAGTTTAAGTTTAGTATAGGTTTTATTTTCAACCGATAGATATACGGAATATTACAAGGCAGTATTTTGTTTAATTGTTAATAAACCTGCCGATCTGTTTCCACATTACTTATATACGTTTTATCATTTTTTAACACACTGTTTATTATTGTTTATTATCGTTCATTATCATTATCATTTATTATCATTTGTTAGTTTTTTATTATACATTATCATTATCATTTATTATCATTTGTTAGTTTTTTATTATACACCGTTGATTATCCGTATACATAAAATATCACTAATTTTTTTTATACACATACCACCCAATCTACCTTCAATCTATTACATCACTTATTATCGATCATAATCGTTTATTATCGTTTATCCGTATACACTTTTACCTTATCGCTTGTCATACATCGTTATATTGCCTTGTCATTTATTAACCGATCCTTATATTTCTTTCTGTTACTACCTACCGAACGTCAGAAACTGGTGGTAACAATATCATAATAATTTGTCAGTATCAAAATCATGATTTACCCTAGGTGGTTTGCCATCGATTATACACCATACATTGTCTCTTCCCCAACTCTACTATAGTCTTCATTTCGAACCCATTCCACATCAAAAGCATTCATCTCATCATGAGTAATGAGATATGGGAACGGGTAACTGCCATCATCTACCAACAGTTCAGAACTTTCCTTAACAAAACACTCATAATATAACGTCCGAAAAATGTCTTTTCCATTCCTGGATTCCCGGTGATGCAGAAATGCTTATGATTTTTGCTCTCGAGGATGATTTTCTTGAAATAATCGTAACAACGGTGCTTATAGTAGATATGTGTTTCGCCTTTGATTCCTGGAAGTGGAGGAAGGATAATCACTTCATTTTTCAAGTCTAAATCAATAGCGGTTCTTGCAAATAATGTAATTTTACTGATGTCTTTTTCCCAATCCTCTAAATAAATAGAAGTATAAAGAACGATGTGAATTAGAATTCTGATAACTCATCTTATTAGTACTTGCCTAACATTTTTGTCCTCTTGTAATGATTTGATTCATCAGAGGGCAAGAATGGCCGTTTTCCTGGCATCTCTGCACAAAAAAAAAGCTGCGTTAGTTAATGAAACAACAACTATCAAAGTCCAAATTTTGCTTTAATAATAGTGATACACAAATTTTGGTCACTTTATTATAAAATAATCAATAAGATACCCGAAAAAGGTCTCAGTTGCTTACGTCATTATATCCAATAACTTTATTATCTATGATAACTGATTTACACTAGGATGTGTTACACCGGTTTCTGACGTTCGGTAGGTAGTAACAGAAAGAAATATAAGGATCGCTTAATAAAAGACAGGGTAATATAACGATGTATGACAAGTAATAAGGTAAAAGTGTATACGAATAAACGATTATAAACGATTATGAACGATTATATATGAACGATAATAAATGATATGATACTAGATTGAGAGTAGATTGGATTGGGTGTGTATAAAACGATTAGTTATAAAATGTATGCGGATAATCAACAATGTATAACAAAAAATTGATAAGTGATAATAAAAGCAATGATAATAAACAATAAAAAACAGTGTGTTAAAATGTGACAAAACGTATATAAGTAACGTGGAAACAGATCGGCAGGTTTATTCGTTAATAAACAAATACGATATTACTACCTCTATCGGCGCTTCTCCAAATAACTAACTACTCCAACTGCACCTCCAACAACGGTCCTTTTTATATTGTTAAAATTCTGGTGCAAATCTGTCTCTCGAACAGAATTGCTACCCGACCAATTGTGGCGATCTGGTCATCATATTTGTCTATACAGCCAACTGTATTCAGCCACTTTCCCACAGCTAAGCTTCCGTTTTTTTATTTAATCACTAAATAACTAAAAGTAACTAAAAATAACTATATGTAATATAACTAAAAATAAAAAAATAAAATAAAAAATATCCCGTGACAGACATGTGGGCTTCGGCACATGATATACATAGCAATCCTAGTGGTATCATCTACATGATGACCAAAACAGCAAAATCTGGTTTGACTGTAGTATGCAAAATCGTAAATATATATTATTTATTATCTGAAAATTAAAAATATTTTAAAAACATATTATGGCGAAATAACAATATTATAATAATTAAAAATAAATAAATAAATAAATTATTACAGGTTACATTTTTTATGTTATACTAAAAACGGTAATTGAATAACTCGATTATTCATTAATGAATCTTTTAAGAAAAATTAAAAGAAAAAACTGATATTCTCAATATAGATTTGACAAATTTTAACATGGAACATCCTAAATATGAAAAAAAATGAAACATTGTTAATAAAGCTTATATTAATAGTTGACAAAATGATTTAAGAAAGCCTATTACCCAAGAAACGCATTGTCCTTTGCAACAATATTGATTCTGAGTGGATTAAAGAATAAAATTATAAATTAATTAATAATGTTTATGATTTAACGATCATTAAATGAGAAGATGAAGCATAATTACCGAACCGCATACTACATCATTGCAACAGGTTATATACTAAATAATAAAATGTTTTTTAGTATCAAGAATTAACAAAATCATACAAATAGTCAAAAACATGTATTCCGAATTTACTGATACTGAAGGTTTCATTGAAATTTTTTGAAAAAGTTTAAACCTCTCGAATCGATAAATTCGGAATATTGGAATACCGTCAAAATAAAGCCTATTACATTATCATAGCATTTGTTACCACAACATTTCTAAAACGGAAAATTTTGTTAATATTGATGAAGATATTGATAAGTAACAACATAAAAAAGAAAAGAAATATATATTACCCCGCTACAGCATTTGTCTCCACAATGAGTTTCACCCTGTGAAAAAAAAGATAAGATGTATATTAATATTGACATACCATATCATAGATAAAAAAAAAATAAAGTATATTACCGGATCACACCACTAAATTTGCAAAAAAATATATTAAATACTATTAGTGATAAGTAATACGTTGAAATTAAATTACAAGATTTAAAAATAATCTGTTACCGGTTCATGGCAATCCAAAGAGTTTTCCTGAATGCGTTGAAAGCAAAATAATTAGTAATTCAATCGAATTTATGAAATCAATCTCTGTTAATAATGAAATGATTCATACTATTGCGCACAGCCCGCCAGTTGGACGAGAAGTAACCATAAGAAAGAAATTGAATAGCAAAGCTACTAAATATATCATTGAAAGATTTTTAGAGAGTTTCATGATTTACTAGAGGGAATAAGTTAACGAAAATATTATTAATACAAAAATTTTGAAAATAATGACTTTTTATAATTATTGATATACTGAGTATTTTCCTCCCTATAAAAATTTTTATCCGTTATTTCTGTAAAAACTCCGTAAAAATGAGCCTTTTACGGATCCATTCACGGAAAATGAAATAATTCGATAAATTCCGTTATTAATTCCGGAAATATGAGCCTTTTACGGAAAAAAAGACGGAATATAAAAAACGGATCGAGTTTTTTTACAGGGCCTATTTTTAATTGATTCATTCTGTCCATCCTACTATTAGAAAGTTTGCCTGATACAGAGTCATTTTACGTTAAGCATAATAATTTTCGCATGTAATTAAAGGAATTTGTGATCGGGATTTTACGGGAATGGAATAGTCATTTATTCGTTCATTGTACGATCACCGGATCTGTTTAATGCGTTGAAAATCATTTACCAAAATGAAGCCATTCGAAATTTGCCAATTGTTTGTAAGGTCTTGTGCATAAAATAAAATCCACAAATTTTTCACTTGCAAAGAAAATAACACATTATTTTACATTTCTCAACGAAACTTTATCATTTTCACAAAATTAGCCGGTATGAAATGTCTTATCTCGTTTCCCTTTTTCATCATTATTTGTATCATAATGAATATTGTTTCGGTTACTGAAGGTAAAATTCTTGGACGTATATTAAGAAGTAATTGCCTGTAAAAGAAAGAAAAAAAGAATTAATTTGAATTTTAATTTATTTGGTATATAGCATACAAGGTTGTTATCCATAGTTATATGAAATATGGTACATTGTGTCGACTTTGGACGGAAGATGAATATGGTAATTACTTATCTGGTGATAAATCGGATCGAACATGCCATGAAGATGATGATTATACTTATTATACACCGCCAACCACATTTTATGTTATTGCGCATGTTCCCTTTAGCCTTGAAGAAGATAAAAAGCGTGGTCCATACCACAATGATATTTGTCTAACTATACAAGGAACATTAAATGATTGGGATTTTTATGAAGCTTCTACTCCATGTTAAATAATTGTTTTTCAAGATTCTCCTATATTCTTTATATTATAATAATTGCAATTGTAAGCTCATGAAATATTAAATAGATGTCCATATGAAATTTGAAAAAGATTCTGTTAAATTAGCGTTATAAGTAGTATCAGAAACCGGAAAATCGATACATACTGTACTTCTGTTGGTTGTAAATTTTCGTTAAGTTTATAACTAACTTTAGAATTAAAATTAAATAAATTTTTGTGAGAGTTGCGATTATTTATAAAAGTCTAAAGGAAGCGGGTTATATGTATACATTGTATCTTTATTATTTGTAACTTTTTAAATCGCAAACTCATGCGGAAAATACAATAAAGATAAATAAATATATTACAAAAATTGAAACAACTACCCCAAGGCTATTGTTTCTAATTCCTTTTTCCTATAAGGTTACTCGATGATTTTACCTTTTTTACTCTCGATTGCTCTAGCTTCAACTGGCTTCTGGGCCTCCTTCAACAACCATACAATAATCCGAGGACTTTTTCCACCTTAACTTGCAAATTCTCATCTTTGTACACGACGGTCACTGGTTCCGATGGCTTAAACGATGGCTTCCCCTCATTATCTAGCGAACATTCCATAAAATACCATTCGGACGCATCGGTAACAATCCCAACCACCCTATCCACATCCTGCCCATTATCGATTTCATCAGCTTTGCGTTTACGCGTTAAGATTGATTCCATCTGCACAGAAGCCTGGACAAATCCCTTCATAAAGTCTCACTTCTTAACTTCGATCACACCAAGGACCCTACGTTGAACGACATTCTATTACATAGTCGAGATTTCCTTGCCCATTTCGACCCTCGATAAGTTTTTCGGTATGAGTTTGAAATTATCTTTGTAAAACGAGACCCGGAAGCAAGATAACAGTAAGAATAAATCGTTTTCGTTGCCTCGTTTGCCCTTGTTGGAGGAGTAACGATTTTGTATGTCAAAAGAGGTTAGCGCGTCACGTTTGAGTTGACCAATCATTACGACGCAAAGGCTTTACTTTGATGTTCGAAAAAAAAGTCAGTAACATTAAAATATTATACAGTATGATTACAATAATTACAAAACACACCCAGAAGTCTCACTCCGATTGGATTATCCATCGATTTCATATATCTCTGTTAATTTAATCAAGTTCTTTTGACAATCCTTAAAAATTGAGTGATACGTTGTAAATCGGCCTTCTTTTTTACATATAAAGTTAGACTTGATGGTGCACAAGTCAGTTCTACTTTTTTTGATATTGCTTCAATGAAATCAATAAAATTATTTCTGGAAATTTCAGTAATTTTATTTGCGTGATAATGACTTTCCAAATAGGTTTAGATTTGTGGTAGAAAGAGTTAGTGGTTGAGTTAAAATATTAGTATAAAAAGAAAAACGAGGTTTATATATTTTATAGACAATTCAAAAGTTTAATTTTATCAAACATCTTAATAAACATTAAACTCGAGTCATTGTGAAGTATCTAGCTGATTTGATTACTCACCCAAAATATTTAAATTTTATTTTTTAATCTTTAAAGTATTACCAAAGCATCACATAATAAAATTAATACATATTACTATAAACTATAAAGTTAAGTTTTGGCTGAAATTATGTTAACGTACATTATTTGAACATTAGAAAGTGAAATTGATATGAAATATTGCAAAATAACATTTTGTTTTTTATTTTCATTTATTATTTATTTAATTAATTTACATTTATTTATATATTGCTATAACTACCAAAAATTTAACTAAAAAATCTAACTAAAAAATCCAACAAAAGAACCCAATCCAAAAAAGAATGTATGTTTACTTTAGTCTTCTCACTTGTTGTTCATGGTGTGAATGTAATTCCAGCTGGCTCGACTTCATAGTATTTTTATTAAACTTTTAAATTCTTCGCAACTTTAAATTGCAGGAATCCTTAAGATCCTTTTAATTTTAGTCCCAAATCTGAAAAATATGAAAAAAGGTATTAATAATATTTTATAACACAGCTATTACTCATCCGTTTACTCCAAAAAACTTACTTTTATCACTTAATCTTCTAATCTTTTAGGAAAATCCGAAACCTAAAAATAAAAAAAGACATTAATAAATGTCTTTAACACCATTATACCATCACATTTAGGAAACTTATTACAAGTTTCGTTTTAATCTTCTAGGAAAGTCTGTCCAAAAATCCAAAAAATAAAAAAAGGGAGGATTATTAATATCATTTATAACACTATTACACATACTACATATTCATTCCACTAAAAAAATTTACCACAAGTTTCATTTGGATTATTAATCATTTCTACCATTAATATCAACCGGTTTTAAGGCATAACTAACTGTTCCTAAAAAAGAAATTAAGTGTTATACTTCTTTAAGTCAATATTGAATAAATGAAAACGTAACTATAGTTCTTCTTATTTGTTGTTCATGGTGTGGACTGTGGACAAGTTCCTGTTGGTTTGACTCCAACAAACAACAACTCCAAAAATCTAAGAAAAAAAAACACACTAAGAGACGTTAGTAACGTTTCTTAAAGAAAATGGTAAAAAAGCAGTAATGTGAGAAAAATTAAAAATTCATTAATATTATCAAAATTTTGTAAACATTTTAAATTAATTTCTATATTTAAAATAGATGATAAGTACCTCGTACGCATATAATTACCATTCTTCCATATTGTTGAATATATTATACTCTGCTTATTTCATACATTAACATTATTAAATTGGTCATATGGTATCCATTCAATTATTATATCTTCCTTTTATGTTTTTTATTGGAATATTTATTACCACATTTGTCACATTTGGATACTTTTTTAATCAATGGGCTATTTTTAGACGACATTTTGATTAAATTAACAATTTTTTTAACGTTCGATTAACTTCAACGGTTAAGAATAATTTTATTATCATGTGATTTTTTTTCTGCATGACCATAAAAGCATTAAATGGCCAAAAGCACTTGAACAACGTGACATTTGTAGTACAACAACAAAATCTGATTCTGTAAAGAACATTCTAGTTAAATACATTATAAAAGCGGTGACTAATTTGTAAATGAATGAAAGTCCTGTATAGATTATATGTGGCATAATAATTCGGCAAAACCCTGCTTGGTCGTCTTTCCCCACAATATATATACAATATTTATGAACGTATTATATTATTAGGTGTATGTAAGTACTTAGGACGTATTGTGTATGTATAAATTATTACATTACTGTCGTTCAATAACTGCAAATTATTGCTTTTGATGGTAATACTATAATAGTTCATGTGCATAAATACTCTATATTTCTTTATGTTCCTTTATTGTTGATACAATTATAAAAAATGCCACGTGATTCAAATGATAAATGTAAAAAGCTCATGTGTAGAAGATCAACTGCATGAATTAAATTAAAACATAAATAAACTATATTAAATCATGTATCTGTTGCGAAACTATGTGACAGGTTCTTTATGCATTATTTTAAAACATTTAACTCATTTTGGATCTCATTTACATAGTTATTTCAATTTTAGTCATCTGAAACAATTTAATTTCGGAAAATCGGGCCCAATTTTTTTGGTCCTACATTTAGAATAATTATAAAAGATGTTCAAAATTTTTGAAACACGTAAAAAAACTAAGAGATATAATATGAAACGGATAATTCTTATTTAAAAAAAAAGGAAGAATTCAAATTTAAGGTATGGAATACTTATTATTTAAAACGTATTGGATTTTTTTTTTATATTTAACAATATTTTATATAAATATAGGTCCTATATTATTTTGTTTTTTCCTTTGCCATCAATATTTTATTTTTCTCATACTGTTGTAATTTAAATAAGCAATGTTGAATCTCAATTATCTCAAATCTAATTTACTAGAGTAAGTAAGATATAAATATAATCTCGCTTCTTATTTTTCTAAAAAAAAAAAAAAATCTCACTTTACTTCTTGCTTCTTAAGTTTCCTTTTTTGTTATAATACCCACAAGATTGTTAAAGTAAAAAAGTATGTATAATTTAATTAATTCATTGATTTTATGACTATCTTGCTAAAATAATATTTTTTTTTTTCGATTCTTTAATAGCCGAAGAATAGGTATCCTTTACCGAATATTTCAAGTCGTTGTTATCGCCTATATAATAATATATGAAATCATCGAAGATAGATTATATTTAAGAACGGTAAATATTTTGCAAAAATATATGTACATTGTTTAGTATATATATGTATGATATATATTATGTTTAAATTAGATTCAAACATTTAAAAATATAAATGTCACGATATATCTAGGACCCTCCAGTAAGTGGCGCGATAAGATTAACGGTACAAGAGCCAAAAATATTCACAAATTCATCATATTGTAGCGAAAATTCTTTACCGCTTACAAAACCATCAAGTTGTGCGGAAGAAAAATTACCTTGCGTATATTGGGGGGCAAAGGAAATACAATATGCAAGTGATGCAACAGGAGTAGGATTTTTTACTACAAGGGCAAATGTGGCAAAGTATCCACCAGGAGCCTGCAATTTTCTTTCAGCATCATCACCTGAAGATGCTTGTATTTTTAATTCTAAAACAACTCCTGGTGAAGTTTTAATGAATAAGTCCTTTATTGCTGATATTGAAAATTATACTGTAAGTACATAACGTATTATTATTTTTTTTAAAAAATATATATATTATTTTTTTTTTATATAACATTTTAAAATAATTAGGTTATGATTGAACATTCTGTCGGTTCTGTTGATGGAAATATTATACTTAGTAATACACATATGGATGGCCAATTTTTATCTAATGATGGTAAAACTGTAATTAAATCATATACTAGCGCTTCAAGGGTATATAAAATATATAAAATAGTTTACAATTTTTTTAGTTTGTCATAATTATTTTCTAATTTATAATCATCATTATAGTTCGAAACCGATCCAAATGCCAATGGAGACATTATAACAATGAAAGAAATCTTGGACGCTGCAGGTATTTGATTTGAGAAAGTCTTAAATTTGTATTTATTATGTGCATAATTTTTACTAACATAATGATTCTAAAAATATAAAGGAGCAAAGTTAGATGGTAATTATCTTATATTCAGGTTATTTTAAATTATATTATATTTTTTATAATTGATTAATTTATTATTATTAATTTTTTTAATAGCATGTTCATTTGCTCCTGGTGCAAATAAGGATGAATACGAATCAAATAGATCTTCTGGTATTGTAATCGCAATTGTAATAGAATATGAAAATGTTCTATTCAAGGTATATTATATATTTTTAAAAGAATGGGTGATTTAATGTGATTTAACGAACTTTTTTTTTTTAAAAAAAAAATAGAATAACGTATTCACTTATAAATATCATCCACAAGTTATTGATGGAGCTGAATATAAAGCAATTGAAAGTATTTATAATGTTGACGGTTCTTATACAATAAAAGAGCGACATGGGTATTTAAATACAAAAAATTATTTATTCGTTTTATTTATTCTTTCTTATATATGATTTAACTATTATTAATTTCTTTTTTTTTAAATAGAATTCGTTTGGTATTTGAACAATACGGAAAAATCAGTTCATTCGATTTTATAACTTTATTGGTTAATTTAACGGCAGCTTTTACTTTATTCGTAAGTCTAACTATCTTTTCTTTTCATATTTCACTTTCATATATATATAAAGCTAAAATCATATTTTTTTTTTTTCTCAGACAGTTGCAACTTACCCTATAAAATTATTAATATTGTACAACGATTTTAAAAAAAATAGTATAAACACTACATGATGGCACCGACGAAGTGACGATTTTTTTAAAATCACATTATGTATTTGTGATTTAATGTATTTAATATGTATTTTTAGAAAATTATTTCTTTTGCTGGTCAATAGAAACAAAATGTATAAATAATATCAATTCATTTATTAGACATAGATAATAATAATCATTTTTTTTTTAAAAAAAAAATTAAAGATATTTGAACTTAACACGTTAATAATACTTTGCGTTTCTCCTATTTATTTTTCATTATAATATTAATAATGATAGAAATTCACATAAAAAATAATTATAAAATTAACACGTCATAATTCATAAATTTGAAACTCTTACGTAAGTACGAAATTTTTTAAAAACCATTGTTTCTTATTTAGGTTTAAGTGGTTTAATTGCAGATTAAATAGTTCAAAAAAATTTATTATTTTACTGATCCCCTGTTTGAAACTCAAAACCAATGTCCCATCCCTTGGAACTATAATTTGGTTTTAGGGTATTAAACAAGATATTTGGTGTTTCCATACGTAAAAATTTGTCCAAATTAATCTAGCAATGAGGAGAGATGGAGAATGTAAGTTAGATATCAGTTGTCTAAACATTATTCTTAAAACTATGTGATTGTTGTTTTTTTTTTATTTTGTTTCAAAATAAATAAATATTCTTTATTTGTTCACAATCAAAACAAAGAAATTGTTCTACAGTATATATTGTACATAATATTATGAACGGTTAACTATAATGTTGAAAAAACAAGCAAAACGTATGGAAAAAAACAATAAGAGAGACATAGAAATATTTGATTTTATACAAATCCTCCATTTTTCGTTGCCATAAAATTTATTTAGTAGAACGATTATATAAAAGTGTCAATTTCATAAATTCATCACAAATATGTAAAGATGAAACATTTATATAATAAATCTTCCAAAACAATAGTTTCATGTGAAGTAATTAAAAATGTCTTTAATGGTATCTTCGTCTGCGCATTTTTCATTATTACAGACTTTCTTCTTTTTTATAAAATTCAAAAGTTATGTTCGAAAAAAAAGTTTTTGGTTCTATATATGATTGAGGGAGGAAATAAATTTAGTGGTACAAAAGCCCCGTCCTTATGCGACGACCAGAGTCATGTGACTTTTTGGTATTTTTTTCTAAGCATATTCATACCCTCACATCGTGTTAAAAAATATTACTATGAAAAATTAATAAACTCGGAGACCTACATTACCATCATGTGTACGTTACAATTTCGTAACCAAGAAAGATTATTTTTGACATTGGACTGTATATAAAGGATAAATCGAATTGTCAAATTGCATACACTCACAAGTCGCAACATAACAGATATAACAGATAATGCAAAAATTATATTTTAAAATACAGCTAGAGTTATTACATATATTATTTAACTAATCAATGCGCTGGTGTTTTATTTTTTTTCAATTTATCGGTTATGACTTACTAATGTAAAGTGTGATGTAAAATGTTATGCGGAGATTAATTTGTTCGTATACCCAAATTTTAGCCACAAGAATGATGCAGTCAATTCAGAAGATAGTTCGTCCTTGGATTTATAGACATGATTATTAATGGAGAAATTCTTATTTATGTTAATAGGCATTTATTATTAATACTGTAAAAAATCACGCGATCAGGTAAATCACGTACTACTGCGCCATATGACTATTGATATTTTTCAAAACTTTCAGATCTTTCCATATGAATTTAAGAATATCCAATACTGTAAATAATCTCATAATATTAATTTTGTCATTGCCAACTCTTTTAAACATAATATTGACCTTATAATCCATTTCTGTATTTTCTTGATAGTATTATCTAATATCATATTAAGTCATTAACTTTTTTATGTACCTCATTCAAGATAGTATTTCCTATGAAATTCAAAGCATTCCATAAAAATTATGATCTAATAACTTTTTGGCTTGTGATAATCACATTTTGTCTTTCAAATTAAAAAATATTTTTCATGGATCATCTTACCACCTCGGATATATGTTTATGGTAACACTAGTGACGGGGATGTTTTTTGTTCTGTGAGGTATGAGAGATAGATAAAAAGAATTACAGCTAGCTGGATAGATTGGAGACAAAAAACGTCATAAATCTGAACTTACAGCTGTAGAAAGATAAATCGCATTCTCTCAAGCTTTTTTTGGTCAACGGGATCATTAAAAGTCTTTGTAAATGATTGTTCTACAATTCTTTCCGCTTCTTTCGGCCTGAGATCCTCGTCAAGCGCAGTCTGATACATCAAAAACCACCATATTAAAAAATTGTGATAGTGACTTTTCGAAAAACAATACATTAATACGTTACTTCAATACATTCTTGGAGTATTGTCTTTACGCCTTGCGAAACTTTGTTTTAACTATGCATGTATTACGAATGTGTTTATGAAAATCTACCAGAGTACCTTTGGAAAATTGCTCAATCTGCAGATCCGAGAAATAATCAGCTTGTAACAATAAAATATGCGATAAGCTCCTAATGTTTCCAGACGAAGTGTTAGCTTTGATAATTCATACAAGAGAATATGCTCTCAAGATTCAAACTTACAATATCTCACGGTAGTCTGTTTCGATAGATAAAACCCGATTCTCACGCCATTTGCCATGCTTTTAAGCGATATGATGCAAATAGCGCAGATATATTCTTCTTTTGAAACAGAACTATATATCGCAAAGACGCTTATTAGCAAAGATCAAAACATATTAACTGGTAGAAATGAGAAGAAAGGGCTCACGGAATTTTCTTCACCATTTTCATCAAACGCAACTGAATCGTCCAAGAAAACTCTCCTCTGATCATCGTCATCATAATTCGTGTCATCGCGTCGGAATCATCACTGTCAGTTTCTTCACTTTCACTGGTGGTTGGGGAGACGAAGTAACTCAAAGAAAATGTTTAGTGTTCAGGTGTTCGTGGTAGATGAGGAGGAGTAACAACGCGTGGAGGAGGAATTTTAACATGGAAATAGGGTTTATAATCCTCACCATCCATTTTTCTCCGGTTTGATTCTTCATTATTGTTCTAAAGATTAAAATTCATTAGGAACATGACAAATAAAGTAGTTCTAAATAAAATACAATTCAAAGAATTAATAACATATTCTAACCAGTATATCACATATTTTTTATTCCTATTTTTCATCCCACCAGGTCAGCGAGAAATCTTGAACATCAGACAACAGAGAAAGTCATCTGTGCATCAATACTGGTTTTGTGGCTCAGCGAAAAACCTTGAATGACAAGAACCGAAAAAGTCCCTGCCACGCCACTATTTCCACTATATTTCTGACAAAAGATATTGACTTGTCTTTCTATATTTGTTTAGAAGCAGAGTTGCTCTCTCTTTCCTTTTGCCTGTTTCGTAGTCTGCGATAATTTCAAGAGATTTGAGGTAACTATCTATTTTGATATCAAATTGTTCTATATCGAACTTATTAAGGAAGTCCTCAATATCCCATTCCAAAAAGGTTCGTTTAAAATATTCATGAATTCCGGACATGATTATTACAAGGTCTTGAATCTTGATGAATTAGTGATTTTTAAAAATATCGTCAGATGATCCGATAGCAGGATTTCAGATGATTTGCGGTGTATCATTTATTACATCATATATACTTTAACGAGGGTCGAAAACGTGTTAATTTATGTCGCACACACCTACATGCATTGATAAATATATTTATATTCTGACAAAATACACACGGTTGAGATTTTCTTTACTATTAAGATAATATTCGGATTCTATTTCTTAATGTATTTTAACGATATACCTAATAAATTTTTTTCCAATACTGTATATTTTATATTTTCGTTTTCGCAATGTCATTACAAAGATTACTGAGTATTAAAATAGTAAATTTATTAATATTTGCTTTTACATTTATTGTATATACGTATTCTTTTTTTAAAATTTATCTTGTATTTGAAGGTGGCAGACGTTAAAAGGAGAACTAATATTTTCTAATAAAGATGTATTTGAATTATTTAAATAAGTAGGTTGCGTATACAAATTAAGAAGGAGGGTAAGAAGAAAGGTAAGAAGGGTATGTAGGAGGATGTGTAGGAGGATGTGTATATAAATTAGCAAGATGCATATATGAACCATTTAAAGAAGAATTTGTGTATGTGTATTGTGCAAAGAAGAAGGTAAATTATATAGGGGATTTGTGTATGAATTATATAAGGAAGGATGAAAATTTGTAGTTATAGGAGTAGGAAATTGAAAAGTACTTGAAGAAGTAGGAGATTGATTAGTATAAGAAGTATTTAAAGCAATGTTAAATTCATTTAGGACAGCTTTTTCCTATTACATCAAATAAAAAAGTTAATTATTATTATTACATAGCATACATTTCTATCACCACGTTTGGCTTTACGAATTTGATTAGTTTTTCTTTTTTGAATAAGTGCACCTGTTAAAGGTCCAGAAATATCCTTTAATCTTTTATCATCACGAGCAATTAATTGCCTTAATTTATTATTATCTGTACAGATCATTCTTTGATTAGCTAATGCTTTAGAAAGAGTTTCTTCATTAGCGCCATTCATTGACATTAACAATTTTGATTTGATGTCTTTAATACTTCCTTCTACTCAAAAGAAAATTATTTCGTACATTTCTTAATAAATTCAATCTTTTAATTTTTGGTGTTAGATTATTAACTATCATATTTGATGGAATATGAAATCCTTGTATAGTTTTTAATAAAGGATGAGACGTAGTTAATGATGAAAACGAACTTCACTTATAATTCGTACTTTGCATAAATGCATGTCTTGATAATTTTTAAGCCCATTCGGAAATTCTGAATTTTTACAACCTGCTCTACATTTACCAACTTCTCCACAAACTCTTTGGCAAACATTTCCATCTCCAGCACAATACATTAATCCATGACAACATAATTTATCTCTTTTTATCTTAGAATTTATTTTTTCAAGGAGTTCATGAACTTTTGAAGTTAATGAAATTATATCATCAATCCTATTAGTAGACTTTGTTTTTCCAGTTATAGTTTGCCATTCCATAAAGTCGACTGCGCCTTCTACTTTGAATAGTAATATACCCTTCTTTAACTAATTCTGAAGTATACAGTCTACTTTGAGACTTTAAACGTCTATCTTTTAATAAAGAATGGTTTGCTATATACCATTCTGCAGCTCTTCCGAAAGGAACATTTACAGAATTATCTTCGTTATACTATATATGTGTAGAATAATCTTGCATTTTATTAAAACACGCAAAACACGTGATATATTAAATACAATACGTTACATAATCAGGATTTCTATCAAATCATTCGCCGTAACATGACTTTTATAGTCACGTACTGTATATGTTTTTTTTTTGATTATAAATATTGTCAAAATTATTGATTTTCTCCAAATAAAGTGTTAATTTATCAGGAATGAGATGCAATAAATCAATTTTTGCATATGTAGGACGGGTGCTTTAGCATACCTACAACCTTTTATCTAATCGAATAGTCATTTGACAATTGATACTCACAGTATATCAATTTTTTAAGTTTATTTATATATTCAGTGAAAATACAATGTTAATGAAACTACTCGACTAATATATAATAAAGAAATAAATTTGTACAAAACTATTTATATAAGTTTATATTCTTCAATGAATATTTTTAAGCATTTTTTCTTTACCGTCATAATAATACTTTAATTCTTCTACATATATTTTTATAACATTTTCGATATCTTCTTCACCCGCTAGAATTTTATTTGAAGCACGAAAATCTCTAAGACGAAGTTGTGCAACATGACTATAATATCCACGATTTTGTTTAGCAGCCTTAAAATAGAATTTAATAGCCTCTTTATCATTTATTTTTTCTCCTATTTGACCTCTTTCGTAAGCTTCACCAAGAAATGTTTGTCCCATAACCAATCCATTTTCTGCTGCATATTTCAACATTTCTATTCCCTCCATTTTTTCATTTTCATCTGAATTACCTTTATTAATTAAAATTCTTCCAAGTTTAGCTTTTGCATATAAATTATTATTATCAAATTGCACGGCCATCTTAAACCATTTCTCTGCTTCACTTTTATTTTTAATTTTTTGATCATTCTCATAAAGTAATCCAAGATTATATGCAGATTGACTATCTCCCAATTCACAAGATTTTTTGTACCATTTTATTGCTAATTCTAATTTTTGTTTAGTTAACTTTTTAAAAGTTAACTCATTTAATTTGGTTATTTTAACAAAATTTTTCCATTCAAAAGGTTTTATAACGTAACTATTATGGTACAACAATGCCACATTTCTAGTCGCTATTCTTACTAATTCTTTACTCGCGTTTTCTGTTACTTCATTTGTTGCATTTTCTTCTGTTGCTTTTTTATCTGTTGCTTCTGCTTTTTCAATTGTATCGATTACTTCCTTATACCATTTTTTAGCTTTTTGTGGATCATAATGTAATATACTGAAACCAATAGAACACATATATCCTAAACATAGTTTTGCTTCTATAGATCCTAAATCTGCAGCTTTTTGACACCATTTTACAGCTTCTTTATACCATTTTTCAGCTTCTGGGATCAATTTTATAGGAATAGAATTATTCTCTTTAATTCCTATCATATAATATCCGGCTAATATCATTTTATAAACATAACCATTCTCATTTTTTGCTTTTTCTTCCAATTTATTTAATTCAATATTTTTAAATATATTTGTATCTTCAGTTTTATCAACAAATACATTATAAGTTCCAAGTCCTTTCACAGGTGTACAATTTACTACATATTTAATAGAGTCATCCAACATCCATTTAGGTAATTTGTTATACTTTATTCCAGTCCATCCTGTACCATTCGAATTTTGTTCATGTTTACCAGTAATAATAAATAATGAAATTATATTATTATTAAATGGATTATATGGAGATTCTTTAATTTTTGTTAAAACTAAACGTTTTGCTTTTTCAGAATTCTCGGATTTTTCTTCATGTAAATCAATTCTAGCTGTAGATAAATAAATTTTTGGAATGGATAATTCTTTGTTATTAGGAATTATACATTCATAATAACCTAAAAAGTTATCTTCTAATTTTTTATCTTTCTCTTTATCAATAAAATTCTTAAAATCATTTTTAAAACTTAAAGAAGAAATTCCTTTTAATTTATCTTTTACTGTCGTAATAAGTTGTTCCTTCTTTCTTTTAAACGTAATACTAAGGTTAGAAAAGGATTGAGTGATAGATTTTAATGATATATCCACAGTTGAATTAGTTTTTGTTTTAAATGATATGAACGATTCATTGTCTAAACTTAACGTTTCATTTTCTAAACTTAAAGTATCAACAGATTCATTATCAGAACCTGGAGAAGGAACTTTAGTTTCAGAACCCGAAGAAGGAATTTTAGTTTCAGAACTTGAGGAAGGAATTTTAGTTTCAGAATTCGAGGAAGAAACTTTACTTTCAGAACTTGGAGAAATTTTAGTTTCAGAACTTGGAGGAACCTTAGTTTCAGTATTTTTGTTTTTTGACTTTCTTTGAAATATATGTGTCATTTTGTTAAAAATGAAAAAAAAAATTTGAAAATTTATTTTTCAAATGAAATTGTCATTTTAAATAATACAAATTTCCAAATTACGCTTATTCAATATCCTTAAGATTCGATCCGCCTATGATCGACAGAAAATTACTATATAAATTCGGGGGAAATTTTATTGCAAAAAATAAACTAAATAGGCAAAATTTTGCCAATCAAAATCATCACAAATCATGTTGTGATACCAAGTCATGTGATGAAACTTAAAAATGCCAAGAAAAATATCGAGAAAAATATTTTCACATAGAAACTCACAATAAACGCTAAAATCTGACACCTACCGTGTCTTAAATATTCATTTATTCAGTAAAATTGCTTCACGCATGAAAATTACTCAAATATTATTGTCAAAGGGATGGTTTTTTGGCTAAAAACAAGCGTAACTAACGTACAAATAGAAAAGATCTAAAAATGAAAAATTCAACCTAAAATAACCTATCTGCTATATAAATCCTTCTAAAAGCCATTATTACCTATTGTTCTGGTAATTGTATGTTATTTTTTTTATATTATTGTTACAACACTTTCAAAAAGCTAATAATATTTTGCAAACTAATGCTAAGAGTTTGTGTGATGCACTCAAATTGAAAAACTAGATAAGAATACATATACCAAAACTTCCACCATTTGAAATTAATTTACGGGTTACTCCTCATGAAAATAGAAAGAGATCATAGTAACATGTGAACTAAAAGCAAGAGAAAATATTAGAATTATATAAAACAAGTAGTTTCAAACATATAAAATACATGAGAACATAATTTTAAGTGTTCATATATGTTAAAATAACGTAATATACGACTTGAAATTCTCACATATATATATATACATACCTGTCAAATCTGACGCTGCCTCAAAGTAAAGTTTTGAACAAATAAATAAATTTCTCAATTTTTTTTTATTTTTTTCATCTTTGACATTTAAGGAATCATCATGTGAATTTTGGTGCCACAGCATGATGATCTGCGGTTTTTATAGCCCATAAAATTTAGCCAATTTTGGCATTTTTATAATAACCTCGCCCCGAATTTATATAGTAATTTTCTGTCGTTCGTAGGCGGATCGGCTCTTAAAGGGAAAGATTACGGGGTCACGAAATCCGAATAATTCGAATAAAAAGTAAAGATCGGTGAATAACCATAAAAAAAAAATAAAAACGAAATTTCAGAATTCCACGTGATATTTTAATGTCAGTTCATTATCGTGATAATTAAAAAAATAGTGGATATGAATGTAGAAGTTAGTAAATAGTGTTACGACTACAAATTTGAATAACAAAATACAAGTATTCGAATGCAACAGAAAACGAGGATAATAGATGACGAAAAATGAGGTAATGTCGAGTCAACCTACTTTTCTATAGGGTTTTCGTCTGTTTGGTCCTTACTTTTGCTTATTATATACCTATTGCTTGTTCACTTACATCTTAAACTATATGCAGTAGAATTCTTATATCGATATCTCTTATTGAATTACTATAATTCTGCAAATATCCTTCGTTGTACCTTTTCTACAGGGGAAGCCATTTTCCGTTAAACAAAATAAATAATAAAAAATAATAAAAAATAATATTTTTAACTAAAGGTCTAAAAAAAAATAAAAGTGTTGGACAAAATGCGACATTTAATAGTATCATTACAACAATTATAAATAAATTTTAGTCAAAATTACCGAATGTATTAAAATATTTTTGTCAAAGCATGTTTATAAATAACAATTTTTTATAAAATAGTATTAACTATGATATTTTAAGATATTTATGCATATTTTACATTTTTACATAAAAAAATATCTTTAAAAATCTTCGTCAAATTTAAATGTAGTTTCATGTTTACGACCAGTTTCTAAATTCACAGCAATGGCACTAATTTCGATTTCGCCAAAAATCAAGAAAAATAGAATGGGTCTTGGACTAAACGTTATGGGTAAGTCGATAACCCAATTACCAAGTGGTTTTACACCATCTGAATCACAAAAATCTGCATCCTCTTTGTCAGTAATATATATATCTAAACCCATAAATCTTTGAAATACATGTCCTGGCGTAAATATTCTTGGAATTGCTGCATTAACGGGAATTTCTTCACCACATTTTACCAATCGTGAAAATTCAATAATTCTATCACCCATACCCATAAACCCATCATTCGGAATCTTTCGATCATCCGGATCACCTGATTTCCACATACGAGCGACATCAGTACCTAGTACAGATAAAGAAAAGTCAGTAAATGTTCATTACAATTCATGTCAAAGTTTTAAATAATCACCGTATGTCCATTTCAAGACACGAGTGGCAATGACGTCACGATTCAATCCATATTGAACAGCTAAGATTAATAAAATCATGAAATAAATATGAGTTTGAACCAAAAGAAAAAAGAGGTATATCTAATCGATATAAAATTACCTCCTTCAACAATTGCTGTTGCTGGACTATCAGGAAAAGAAATTTTCACTCTGCTATTAAATTTTTCTTTGACTTTTTCCCGCAAATATTTAGATTCACTGAATCCACCAACCAACAACATAGCTGAAACTTCTTCATTACTTTCGTCAAGATGTTCGCTAATCAAATCTAAAATTTTTTTTATCACCACGTCAAACATATTTTTAATATCTCCAAATTTTAATTCGATAGTCCATTCTTCTTCTTCCATTTCATTACGTTCAGAGCCTTTAACATATTGCTTAATAACCGGACATAAGTCTATTTAAGTAAGAAAAAAAAAAGTTTAATAAAATTGATAAAATTTCAAAATGTCATAACATTTATAAATTACCTTCCAAGTCTAAATTAAATGGTTTAAAATCCGCTTCTTTTCCAGTGAACGGGAATTTGATGCGTCTACAAAATTCTTGAACTATATATTGTAACTGGCCATAATTATTTTCTTTCAAAAGTTTAATTGCCGAGTGGCCAACTTTACGACTAATAAACTCAATAAATTCATCGTCAACAAAACTTCCACCACAATAACCTCCTTTTCTTTTGATTTTTTCACCAAGTTTATTACCCTCTAAGAGTTTTCGAGTTGTTAAG
The DNA here is from genome assembly GCF_026210795.1 of Rhizophagus irregularis. Classification (NCBI taxonomy): domain Eukaryota; kingdom Fungi; phylum Glomeromycota; class Glomeromycetes; order Glomerales; family Glomeraceae; genus Rhizophagus; species Rhizophagus irregularis. The sequence goes on along the minus strand of NC_089446.1, from coordinate 1,305,299 downwards.
TCAACAGTTCCACCACCACAATCAACAACCATGAATGATTCTGGAAAATAAAAAACGTAAATGAAAATTTTTTTTTTCAAAGTTATAAATTTAAAATGATAATGATACTTACTATCAACACCAACACCAAGTTCTTTTAAAATATCCATACAATTAACCGCAGCAGCCTCGGCTAAAAAAAAATCACGTGGGAAATAAATTAATTATTACTATGACAAATTAATTATTTGATAATTTGTACTTACGTTCAGTTGTAAATTTCAAATGTGGACTGTTCTTATGTTGAATTAGCCCAGCATTAAACGCACATTCACGCATAACGCCTATCCTTTGATTATCAAATTCAGCTGGAACCTATAATAGACATAATATTTAATGAAATTACATATAGTACGTAGTAAAAGGATATTGCTTCAAATTAAAGTGACAATAAAAAGAGAATTTACCGTCATAATTAGTAAAACTTGTTTGAAGAAATCAACTTCTGTCCCAGAATCATTTAAAGTCTCCTTCATAACTTCACCCATTTTTCTGAGATAATCAGTTATAGCAGTTTTAAAATTTAAACCCTTTGGTAAATATATTTTATCTTTATCTTTATTTTCCATTTTACACAAGTGTAATTTAAATCTTTCCGCAATGTGAGTAGTAATAGATTGCTTTTTTTTATTTTTCTTCTTTTTCTTATTATTCTGTTTTTCTGGCTGTTCAGCCAATGCGGAATATCCCCAATCCATTGCATTAAATGATCCATTATATTTTAACACTGTTGGAGTTTTAAAATAACCAATATAATTTTGCCATTTTTTATGTATGAATATTTTTGAAGGAGTCGATTTATACGCGTAAGCGAATCCCTGTATAATATAAATTTATTAATCATAAAAGAATATTTTTAGAACATTTTATTGAATTTGTCGATTATATAACTATCTTACCGAAAACGTAGTCCCGAAATCTAAAAAATGAAATATACATATATATTTTAATTTAATTAATTTATGTTTCAAGTTTATTAATTATTTTTGCAATGGTAAAATACACAACCTATAGCGGCGACCACTCGAATGTCCTTGTTTTCATCATCATCATCATCATCTGGTAGCATTGGTCTCATAATAGGAATATGTTCGTCGTCATCATCATCATCTTGCATTAAATTTCTTATGATTCGAATTTCATCGTCATCATTTTGCAACATCTTTCTTATAATATCATCTTCGTTATTCGACATCATAACTGTAACAGACTAACAGAATAACAGTTGAAATAAAAAACAAGAAAAAGAAAGGAAAGGAATTTCTTTTATATTTTTTAAAAAAAAAATTATGATCCGAAAAAACCAATCAAGTACATATAAATAGTTATACAATTTGTTTACATATAATTTAACTTTTTTCGAATTGGATGAATGACGCGCCTAATTCGACATAATAGGTAGAGTAGAAAGGTAAGTGAGGTAATATTTAGGTCATTTGATATGTAAAATAAAAATAACGACCAATTAACATTTTTTAATTTATTTTGTGGTGACTTAGATATTCCCAAGGTCTGTTAAGTAATCATAATTTTACTAGTGAACCTATAAAAATTTGGTTAAATGTGACGTTTACATGATTTATAATCAATATTATTAATTTGTTTTATTGTTTATTGCGCCATAATATAACTAAAAATGGTTCTTGTTTATTCTTGTTTTCCGTAAACGGGGCATTTTGAAACACCAATAAAATTTTTTTTAACGTAATTCTGAAAAAAAAAATCGAAAAAAAGAAAAAGTGGCTTAGAAAATAGTTTCACATCCCCAAGTATATAACTTCCGTTTATTTCGTTATAAGAAACGCAAGTTTTTTTTTATGTTTAAAAAAAAGCCTCCTGCATCATCCAATCAACAGCTATGACTTCACGAGAAATTCAAAAAGAACCTGAACGTAACAAACGTCTTGATGATGAAAATGTCGATTTAAAGATGAAGCAAAAAGAATATGAGAACGGTGTTAATTCATATTGTAACCATTGTACCGAGTTAGAACAACAATTAGAGGAAATAAAATCTCAAAATCAATCATTGAAACAAAAGAATAAAAATCTGGAGGCTGAGGCGTCAAAATATCAGTCAGCCCTTGGTATAGCAACAAATTTTGATTTAAATGTCGATGATCAAGGTGATAGCGTCAAACTTAATAAAGATATTTTAGAATTACATGATACTTTAGAAAATTACGTTACAAATTTGAAACCTAAAATAAATGTTAATATAAATGAAGCAAAAAAGCTTTTAAATAAGTATGGATGTCAAACAAATATTTCTGAAGAAGAACCAAATAAACCACTTATCAAAGCTGTATTACAACGTCATGTGCTTGAAGAAATACTTACCCAAGCGAATTACTTTTTCATGAATTTCAAGTATTCAAATAAAGATCATCATCTTGAATCCGAGATAGTGGATCGAGCTACGTATTTGACTGGTCTAATGGAAAAACTTTATAATAATCGTCTTGGAAATGATGAAATAACTCGTCTCATACCGATAAGATTGCGTCAGCAAGTTTATACTGCACTTGGCACTAGAGGATTTAATGATATCAAAAAACCCTTAAATAATTATTCTAAACATAACTTTATTGACATTATCTCGAAAAGAATGAATAAGATAATGAACCAATTTCGTAGAATTAAGGATAATGAAAAAAGGAAATATGTAAATTCTTTAGCAAAAGATTTAGTTCGAAATGCTGTTAAAATCTTTTATTTTCGTTTACCCATTCAAGAACCAAAAGCCGAGTATCGTTGGTTTGAAAATGACGAAAAAGTCAATAAATCTTACATGAAAGGCAGTTGGAATGATGATGATATTAAAAATTTGGTTGTTGAAGTTTGTGCATTCCCTATGATCTGTAGACAACATCCAGATGGTTTAAAAGTTTTTACTCCTGCAAAAGTTTTTACACGTCGTTATAAAAAAAGAAATCTGATAGGAAAATTTACGGATAAAATCAGAAAAAAGCTTACGCCAAACGATAATTCAGTTCTATCTCTGCAAGGTGATTACGGTTCAAATGACTCTGATGACTCTGGTGAGTCTGGCCAGTCCGATGACGATGACTCCGATGACTCCGACGACTCCGATAACTCTGATGACTCTGGTGATTCTGGCAACTCTAACGAGTCTAATTAAATGATTAGATGTCAACTATTAATACTGAAAATTATATAAAATATCAATACTCGAGAAAACGTCATTATAAACAAATAATACCTGTAATGACATGAGCTATTTTAAAAATAATTTAAGTAACATATGTTCCGTAAATAGATATTTTTTTTATTTTTGATATTTTTTCTTATTATGCACATTGTATGTATAAATATTTGTCACGGCTAAAATGTTCTTTTTTTTTGTCAAATTTGTTCAATCAATTTTAATATTATGAATGATTAAAATTTCTCTCCTGTTATCATTACCATCATGATAGAGCTTCCACCTACCATCAATTGATGAGCAGGATGATATCCAGTTGTTCCTTGTTAAGAGATTTAAATTATACTCATTCCAATTACAAAATCCAAAAGAAATCGTATTGTTATCTATTGTCACTACCTTCCGTGTCGGGATTGGATAATTTGTACGCCTTTCGCAATCCTTGGAAGTGATAGCCGTTTCTCATTATATAGTATACATATATGTCCAAGCGTTATGCTGGATTACGGATTGCAATCATCATAGCTATTTATGTGTATGTGTCCTATTGAAAAAAAAGAGGGTTAAAAATTTTGAAATTTAAGCAATTTAAAAAATGTATAAAACTTACCATAAGTCCATTAAGACGTTGATTAATTATATAATTCTTATTAAAAGCGCAACTATTGTTCCTCTACGGATCGAAAAATTACTCGTACTCCAGTATAATACTCTCGTCATGAATGAAAGTCGGTTAATAATCGAAATTCTTCCTATAATTCGCCTTGACATGAGACAGGTAAAGTTTTCTAATCCAAGTTTTTTTATTGAAAAAAAAAATAATATAAAATAATATAATATACTTTAAAAGAGAGTAAAATATACTCATATAGGAAGAAAATTCTTAATGTCATAAAGGGCATTTCTTCTCAATACTCTTTGAGTTAATTCAAGTCCTACTCGAAATCATTTTATCATTTTGTTTTCAACACCATAGAGAAACGCCCTAGAACTCCTCGATTTTTCGATAATTCTTTGTCTCCGCTGCTACAATTTACAATTCTAACATGTTAAATAATCAGCCAATAAAAATTCATCAAATGACGTAAAAAAATTTTATCAAGTTACCTCATAACGCCCTGCTTTGAAGATATCCGTACATTCAAAATCGGCAGGATTCTTTGTTTAATTAATTTTAAAATGGCTATAATTTAAAGTTTGATTATAAACTTATAACGTTAATGAATTGTGTTGACATCAAACTTTATTTGGCTCAATAATAAATAATACGTGTTTAATTATCTATTATGGCTTAACACATTGCTGAACTACCAATACAGTTTTATATTCCTATTATTATACTTCATTCCTCACTGACCTGGAAGTGCCAAACTTTTTTCCTTAACATCAATATCATTTTATGTTGCATTATAAAGCATTTCAGGACCTGAAGCTTTAATTTTCAAAGTCCCAATTGCTCTCTCTACGTTGAAGAACTTTTTTGGTAGTTAGGATTTGAACGTGCATTTCTATAGTTGTTCTTCGCCTTCTTCATGTCATTAGTCGATTAACAAATAGGCTCTAATTGATAACAATTTTATTACATTACATAAGTTATTGAAGGAGGTTTATATAATTTAGTGGGATTTTTTTTAATAAAGTGTGGCCAAAAATTTTTTGGGGATATTCAATAAGTTTGCTATAATTATTCTTCCTATAATTAGTCGTTTTGTAAATTCAACATTATTAATTATTATTGTTGAACATTCTTGTTAGTTGTTATTCATCAATCACAATAAAATAAATTTGTTTTAGAAAATTTTTCGCAAGCTTTTATGAAGGAAGATCATGTACATTTTAAAAGCGTTTTGTTTCCAGGAATGGAAATTTTGAGATCGGCGTGGGCGGGACAATCCTTACATAATTAGCAAATCAGTTAGATAAATTAACTAGAACCAGTCACTCGTATTACGAAAAATTATTAGTGTTAAATGATGGTTACATAAACTAATGGATAAAAAAAAAATCAGAGATTACCACTTCTATTCATTTGGTAATTGTTACTGGTTTGCTTCCAAAATCCTTGTATCGTTAATAAAAAAAAAAATTTTATTATTTAATAAAAAGTAATAAGAATTTATTATATCTTTAAACTGTTCAATATTTTATATTGTTTTTTTTATTGTGATTTTTTCTAAATATCCAATTAAAATGTAGTGGCTATACATATATCGTCAGTTTGTATATTATGAGCCGTAACTTCAATTTCAAATTCAAAAAATAAAATGGGCTACAGCACCTACAGGTATATCCACATTACCATATATTTGGCGAATCACAACATTTTACATTATCATCAGAATTAATGTAGAAACCTATCAAAAACTTGATGAAATAACCGAAAAGAAAGGAGACTTTTGTGTTGGAAGTTTGTTGATGATGAATTTATAAAATCCTTTGGATTTTGATAATGTTAAAAAAATGTCTGTTTCGGCTACATGTCCTATTTGTGATGGAAAACATGGGAATTATGGATTACATGGCGAATAGTATAGGAATGAAACAGAATATTGTCTTACCTGCAACAGTTCAAGCAATAAACTCAAGTTTAGGACGAAACAGATCATGTGAAATAGATCACTTGAAATGCGCATTACGATATCAGGAAAATTCTATTCACCCGTTCATAGCTCAATTAAAATTATCAGATTAGAGATTTTTTTGCAAAACAATAGATCAAGAGGTTAGGACTGTGCAATATAAGATTTTAGCACTTTTTTTTTGTCATCAGGACTAATACCTAGTTTCAATTCCAAGGATTCTCGTTACTAATCACGAATGCAAACAAATGAAACGAACTATTAAGTTAGGGTGTTGGTATAATGAATATAGCGAGTATCTGGAGGCGAATAGAATAGACACAATAAGACTTTATCATGTATCATGTATCATTGTATCAAGCGAAACTGTATCGCGGCCTAAGATCTGATATGTACTTTTTATTTACAATCAATAAAGCAAAGGTTCATTAAGCACAATATATTTACATGATAATATTTTGCATAGTATGGTTGTGGGGATTGAGGGATTGTATTGGCATCCCAATAATGTGTAAAACTATTGCGTAAGTAAAAATTAACCGTAACATCTTGTAGATGCGTAATATTCTTGAAATTTCCTGCAGATACTCATGTAATAATAATAAAAAAAGACCTTTGTTGATCCAAGGGACACAATCCCATATGATTGGCAATCAAGGCTTTTTATTATGTCTTGAGCAAACCCGTTAATCTGATTTTCTGTGATGCCATCATAATTCCCCAAAGATTTATTCCAAATTCGATTCTTGAACCTTCAAAATCATATAAAAAGAAGGAGTGACAGATAGTGAACCCTTTTATCTACCTTTCACAATTATAACCAAAAAATCAAGTGAAACTAATAATATCTAATCAAACTTTACATCCAAGATTATCCGCAAAGTAATAATAAGATATATTGGTTTTATTGTTCAGCTAGCTTCTTGAAACATGTCATCACGATGTTAATCGATTTCCCATCTCTTTAGATGTTCCAAAACAAATCAGACATATTACTCTTCTTGTTATATATCGGCATTCTGATCTTCGCCAAGAAAATCTTTGACGTATATAATAGATGCAGTGAAAAGTCTTGCGCAGTACATCAAAAAATATAAACATCTAATTCTTAATGTTTGGCGTAATATTGTACTGGTGATAAAAAATTATGCATCAAATTTCTTAAAAATCAAGGTGGTCTGAAAATGAGACGTAATGGTAAGTACGAATCGGTAACATTACATTACCTTTTTTACATCAGTTGCTAATCTCCCAATTTATGCTGTAGATTCAAAATTATTCAATCTTGGAAACTTCTCTTGCAGAACTTAGCTAAAATCAAAAATTTCTATATAATATGTGTGGGTAGGAGTTATCTATACTGGCAGGGATCTTGTAAGCATAGTTTATTTCGTATTAGTAGAAAATGGAATCTCGTAATTAGAAATAATTTGATGCAGTGGATAACCTAATGAATACATCTATAGTTCTGCTTTAACAGTAAACAGAAAAGATGAGTATAGATTGACATCAAAATTACACATACTTTTCAACATCATCGATTATAGTGAAGGAACATTATAAATTTCCTTTTCAGATTTTTCTTCAGGGGCTTGTTGTTCCTCAATTTCAGATTGTTTTTCGAGTTCTTCTTTGTGATTTTCATCACTTGTAGCGAAGGGAATAATATCATCATTATATATTTCCTCTTCAGATTTTTCTTCAGGGCTTTCTTGAGTTCTTCATGATTTCAAATTTCAGGTTAAACTTACGAATTGTATTCATTTCTGCCAAATCTATAAAATCTTGAATTATAATCTTGTACATTCCCGTATTGGACGTATAGTAGGCAATTGCAAAAGTCGTTCAATAATGATCAATGTCTCTTAGAAGAAGTCAAACCAGAAAAAAATTATAGGCATTGCATTTGGTGTATCAATTTCAGTCTTCACCAAGAGCAGAAAGAAAGAATTAGCTTTAATCTGATGAGTATTCAGAATTGTGCAGAGACAAATGCTTGGATTTTTTTTTTATCTGTTCAGACCAGATCTTCCAATCAAGTCTCAAATGATATCAATTTACTTGAAAGAAATAATGTTGCCATGCGTGAATTGTTAAACTTATCAGAATTAGTTGATGCAACCAAAAATAAACGTGAGTACTATGAATTTCAACCAAAATATGCTTCTGCTTCCATAATAGTCAAAATAGAAATATAATTTTTATAATCAAAGTTTCCAAGAATGACTATGTGGATAGAGTTAGGGCTATATTATCGCTTCATCTTCCAGTCTAATCTCATAATCCCCTTCCTCTGAATAATAATTATACTTAATGTGAATATTTGCAATTTTTTATATATTATTGTAAGCTGGCAATATTTTTTTATTTCATTATTTTATAGAAAAGTAGGTCACATGTAATGATGCAATAACTGTGTAATATCAAATCGTATATTAACTCCTAGAAATAAATTTTTAACTATTTTTTGTCCAAGCTAAATATCATATAAAAATGTTTGTCTCTGAATAAGATGCTATGCAAGTATGAAATCAATAGCAATGATATAAAAAAATATTCCACTCTTCAAACTAGAACCCGTAAGATGATGAAGATAAGAAGCTCGAGCAAAAATAAAACGCAGGATGGGAATTATACGTTCGGCAACAGGCAGTAATGAGGTTATGCATGAGTATATTTTCTTAATATTATACACACACATCTATATCACCAAAAGAATCACTAATAAAGGAATTGCCATAGACCCCCAGTTCGAAGTTGCAGGTGAAGAAGCATTAGGTTGAGTTGATTACGCAATCAATAAAGTAATAAATGTCGTCAATAAGGAATTGATAGCCATAACTGAGGAAAAGCAAAGGATTTGATGGTGAGATTTATGCAAAACATAATGCAATTCAAAAGCTCTCACATACAAACAAAAGAAAGAAGAGAGCATCTGTAACATTCGATGATTAGTTTGACTACCTCTATGGAATTGTGATCACAGGTAGAGCTTGTGTGATTTTTTTTATAAATAATTCATATATACTAACTCGTATCTTTCTTTGATTAGCCTTGAACTGGTACTTTCTCATGTACATATCAAAAAGGATTTATTACTCGAAAGACTATCACATAGTGATAGTACTTACCGAAAAAATAATGAAAGATGATGCAGAATTTCACCGAGGTGTTAAAAAGGTCATGGAGGTAATCATTAGTTTGTTGAAAAATAGGGTTGAAGTTGATGATTCTCTGGATATAAGAGAGTAAGGACGAAAAAATTTATTAAGGAGTAACCATGTATATTACGCAATCATTACTCATTAGCATAGTCTTTGTATATTCTGGGCTACGTTCTAAACCTTTGTATTTATTTTCACATGTATCAATAAAAATTTTTTCTTGGCATTTTCAAGACCACATGGTCCCAAAAATCTGGTACCCTTTGCATTTTTCTGTAGGATAAAACACTAGCATAAGAAACTTTGTCATGTACTATGGGCAAAGTCCTGAGTCTTTTATTTCTGTATTAATATTGATTTTCTTGACAAAATATTTGGTCATATGATTTTTATTTTTCTTAGAAAATGGCTTTAATACAATTTTATTATATTGGAAAATAAAAATGTAAGGTTTTTTGATGAAAACATGCTAATTTATTCAATAATATTAAAAAAAAAAACTTTCAATACAACATAAAAAAATAAAGGTAATAGATCACGTGATAATGGTAATAACTAACTGAAGTAAATTCAAAGAATATGGTTTTAATCAATGGCAAAACATGTATTTTTTACAATAGAACGCTTATATCACTTTTTGCTTTTCTTCTGTCAACCTTTTTTTTTCTGCCAACTTGCCTTTTCCAACTTCTCCTTTGCTATTTTTTCCTCTACGCTACATTTAAGTTCCACTTTAGGTACCAGCTCACCGGTGTCCTCCATAATGGCACACATCTTATCTGGGTGGTAGAGGTAGTTCGCAAGACTATCCATTTTATTAATTCCCAAAATATTCATTTCTTTTGTCATTTCACACCATGCAAATAAAATACCACGATCATTTAAAAAAAATTGTCATTCCAGAATGATCCATCGATAGTGGATAAATATTGGTAATATAATATGTTTCATCGAAGTATTCCCTATACTCTTGGTCAATTAACCATTCATCTGTAGATTAAGGTTGCTTGCCAAAACCTAGGGGTTTAGGCAAGATGGCATTTTGCCAAAAAGCGAAATTTTGCTAAAACTATATTAAAGTTATATTAAAAAACTGGCGAAACTTTGGAGAAAGGTGAAACTGCTGAAACTTATTATAAATGCCAAAATGGCTGAAACTCTGCCAAAACTATAATAAATCTATAGTAAAATTTTGACGAAACTAATCGTAGGATTTTGAAGAGATTTAGACAAGCAACCTTACTGTAGATTCATAGAATTCACGAAACTTGCAATCATTCTTTAATATGTCAACCAATTCTGAATAGCAGATTTGATTTGGAGATCTGGTCTCTACTGCCATCAAAAAGTCTAAGCATTCACCTTCAAATAGTTTCCAAACTCCCAAAACTCCAGTTTTGGAATCATTTTTCTATACTGGTCTTAGTGCTAATATAGTAAATTCATCTTCTCCTTTGTTTTCTTTGAGAAATGTAGATTGAGGTAGCAGAGAGCATCCGGTGGGGTTGCTACAATAATCTTGGCCCTATTTACTCTCAATATTATTGGGTATGAACATCCATTGGAATTGTTGAATATATGACTGTCTCTCTTGTACGAAAGAAAAATTTTCTTGTTTACTATCCACTGGTCGAAATCATTTCTTTCGGCATTAATACCTTTTGTCAAAAGTTTGTCATCGTCATCATGTGATTCGTCACACAATTGGCTAATTACAAAATTTGGAAAAATTTCAGCATAAATCAACTGATTGATTTTTGGTTAATTTTTGATTGAGTTGTAACATAAAAAAAAACATAAATCAACCAGTATTTTTTTTTATCAATGTTTTTATTAACAATACGATCGACTTGGAATATTTGGCCTTAATACAAATTGGCCTATATTTGATGATTTATGATTGAATTATGTTACTAATTAAATGTTATACATTACACGATACGTCATACGTGTATTAAAAGTTTAAAAAAGGATCATCTTATGCATCCTTTTTTAAACTTTTTTAATTTCTTCCTTTCCTTTCCCTTTCCTTTCCCTTTCCTTTCCCTTTTTCCCCTTTTCCTTCCTTCGTTCTCCTTTCTCTTCCTTCCCTTTTCACTTCCTTTCATCCCTTTTTTTTAATAAAATATAAACAGTTAATACAGGACCCCAAACAATATATATAAAGGTAGGTTTTGAGTTTACTTAACTAACATATAAAAATCTTTCCTATGTGAGATTTATTATTGCTTATTTGATAACATAATTTTAAAATAGTTAGATATAATTATACGTAGCAGAGTATTAAATTATTAATAGTCAGATATATATTTGCGTAGGAGGATAGAATTTTTTAATATATATAATATAATATATATTTTACATTTTTCACATTAAAAAAATCTAATAAAATATATAAACAAAATTATAAACATGTTTGTGTAAAAAAAATTTACTATTTTTAATACAAAGATTAAATTAATTGTATACGTAATACAGGAATCATTTTTAGATGTGATCGTGTAATGTGTTTTTAATAAAACAAATACGCATCCATGTAACATTAAAATTATAAATTATACATACCACCCAAATTATTTTGGGCTGCCGTAATTATAAGTAAAATCCCAAATTCAATTATGACATCCCAAATTATTTTGGCACTTTACATAGTAAATTATATATAAATTAAATGAATTACGACATCCCAAATTATAATTATGGCATCCCAAAATAATTTGGGCAGCATGTATATTATAAATCATATACATGTTCGTATAACAGTTAAAAAATATATATTGAAAATGAGAGCAAGAAAAATAAGTGTTTTTCTGTTTTTTTATAATTTTACACTATAATTTTTGTAATAATCAATAAAAGTTATTTCATTTTTACTTAGAAAATTTTTTAAAAATATTTTTTTTGACAAATTTTACAGTAAATTTTAAAAATAAAAATTCCATGTATTGGTGACATTACAAAAAACATAAATAAATCCATAAATATCTATTCAATCATGATAAAAATTTATACAGTATGTAAGTAGATTTGAACCTGCTAAATAACTTTACTTAAGAAGATTTTGGATGTTTCTTTTGACTAAAGTGCCTAAATTATGCTCTGAAGTCACAGAACAGATATACGAAATATTAATAAGAAACATTTATAACACAGGTCGAAAAGTGAAAAATCAGGCACCAATCGGTCACCAATCAGGTAGCTGATTGGTGACTGATTGGTGACTGATTGGTGCCTGATTGATGCCTGATTTTTCACTTTTCGACCTGTGTAAGTTGTAATATTACAAAAAAATAATAATAGCTTTATCCATACATTATTTCAAAAATTTTTGTTTTTTTAGTTTTTTTTATATACATATTTTATAAAAATAATTATATATAAATATATAGAGTAAATTTATTTAACGCTCCCCGTGTTATAACGCATCTTCACGTGACCTATAATTTTTGCTAAAATTATTGGCCAAAATTAAATCAAAATTTAAAAACCTTTTTTGGATTCGCATAATATCACGTGATCTGATGAACTTCAGATGTTCGTATCGAAAATCAAAGTTCTTAAAAAACCATAAATTAATCATGAAATAGACCGCAAATGGTACAAAACACCCATGATAACTTTATTAAATTATATTAAACATAATGAAGTTACATTAGTTGTATTAGCTATCAATAAAGTATAATCTATTAATCTTTCCATCATATTATCACTATTTTCTTCGCTTCTAATACACTTACAATTTGTATAACAAGTCCTTCTTTTTGAACTTTTACATCATTCTTTTAATTACAATATTATCACAGTTGATCAATATTAAAGCCATCATTTTCGATTAGGACATCTAGGAGCATAATGCCTCATTTTATAACATACGCTGCACTTTTGCCCATTATTTATATTTTCGCAATCATTTCGCATATTTTCTTTTTATACTTTACTAGTACTCGCATTATTATTTTCTTCATTACGACCTTTCATTCATTTAGTGGTGGGTCTACCTTTACAATTATGCCTTGTCGGATCCTTAATACTATCAATATCATAAACGCGTCCATCATATAATTCAATCACGTTTGAATTTCTATGTTCCTCTAAAATATTGTTTCCAATTGCGCCATAGCTTCCCGTTTTGCTTGCTTTTCGGAAATATAAGCTAAGATAATATCATCCAAACTTTGTTGATCATTATCTTCTAAAGAATAATCCACTGCTTTCTTAAAATGACCCATAAGTCAACCATAATCGACTTTTTTTTGTACGTGATTTCTAATTTGAACTTCTTGAATGTTATCATAATGCATAGAAATAAAATTGGCTTGTTGAACTGTATTATTATTTTGAATCTGTTTTAGGTTTTTGGATGATGTTCCAATAAATAGTTCGTTAAAAATAGTATTAACGTGATTCCAAGCATCATCTTGAAGCCATCTTGTTGGCACTAATAATAAATGAAACAGCGCATTTGAATTTTCAACCATCAACTTGAAATAATGTCTACATATTATCCCATACGAGACATATGGGCTGATTTGTTGTTTGTTTTTTATTTTTTTTATTAGTGATAAATGTAAAGATCAATACATATGGAAAGTCTAATGACTTATGATATATAGGAAGGCAGGCAATAAGGTGAACTAAAACGAATACTATCCAACTAGTTTCTATATAAGTTCTGTTTAATATCTACATTATAGTATTATAATCCTTAATTGCCGGTCCGCCACTCAACGGTACAAAATGATCGGCAATCTATAATTAATTTCGACAGACTTTTATATATTAAATACTATTGCTCTGGAATGGTGTTTGCACTATCTTAAAAACACGTCACAACAACATAAATACTTCAAAAATTTGCTAGAAAAAGGTATTACATTACCTGGGTGTGTTTTCCAAAACCGGTAAGATCAAGGTGTGCCAAAAAAAAACTAAAAAAGAAAAATAAAAAAATATATTTTTTTTTTTGTTATTTTGTTAATTTGGTAAAAAAATAATATATATTTTTCAATAGTGTAAAAAAAAACCTCGTAAAATTTGCAAAATTCGTGTATAAAAAATCTTATCTTAGCTAAAATATAAGGTGGAATGGTGACTTCCTCCAAGGTAAACTTGTTAAATTCTATATCGAACGATAAAAAAATTTTTTTTGTGGCTTATTCACGTTTAATGTTATTGATTGGTGAGTCATCGTTACATTTAAACGTGACCTTGTGGAACAAAATCGACATCAAAATATGCCAATTAACGTAATTCATATAAAATCTGCGTCGGATCTACAAATTAATTTTGTACCTTTGAGTGACGGACTGGCAATTAATTTGGAAAAATGACCTATTTTTTCTGCCCTAAAAACCTGACTAGGATAAAATTAGTTTTTTATTTATCGCACTAAATAAAGTAAAATAATAAATTTGTGAAACTTAAATTAATCTAAACTAAATTAATTTACGCAAAACATCTATAATTTCCGCTAAGACCTTCGATCTTGATGCTTTACGGGATTTGTCTTTTTTATCCTTCTTGGATTTTTTATCAGACTTCGTCTCTTGTAGTTTCTTCTTGGAATTCTTCAAAGAATTCTGCTGTTTTTTCTGGGTCTGTTGACTTCCTGAAGTTCTTTAGTTCTTGTTGGTATTATTACCTTGTGACCTTGTTGGTTACTTTGGAAGTACATGTCGATTCTAAGACAGGTTCACTTATTCCCAAGTATATTGATTATCTAATGCTGTGCGCATATCAACCCACTTTTCAAAATAACTAATAAACTTATGATCTTCCTTAGCTGTTTGTATAATTTTAAAACTTTTCAAACCTTTTACGGCAGAAAGGAATGAATGTGGGTGGCTATCTTTTCATAAAGCTGCTAACGTCATAGAATCTGGAATGTTTCTAATCGTAACTTGAAACTTCTCACATTGTTTTTTTTTTTGAGAGTCCACTTAGCTGGAAACTACCGTACAGGTATCCCCCCTAAATCTGTAGTCTACACAGGATTTTCATTAACTTCAAATTGGGCTAGACGAAAGGTACTCAATTCTATTGACAAATGAACTGTCTAGTATTTTCTTTGTCATTTCGTTTGCATACTAATAGTTTTTTTCCATAGAGTTAATTATTTTAGAATTTTCTCTGGCGTCCAGAATACTAAAATATAATATACTAAAATGTCTCTGACTCGCAATGTATCCTCATTGGTTGGTATATGACCTGTAATAGCTTGTTGAACTAAATGTTTATTCGACTTTTTCTTTTTATTCGAAGATTTTGTCAAATCCATTATGATGTTCTGTAATTGAGGAATTGCCTGCAGCAATGGCATATTTTCAATCTGTTTCATAACTGGTATATCTATGATGATTTCCATTTTTGATGAATGATTAACATTTGGGCTGTTATCAAGATTAATTCCAGATTTGATCATTTTCATTAGATCTACAATTGGTTGATCAATTGAGATCATCTCATCAGCGGGCAGCGGCTTTCTCCATCAGTTCATTAATTGTTTGATCTAATAGATCATCAGAATATCTCCCATATTGGTAAGTAAAATCTGAATCAGAATTATGGCGTTGGACTTTTTTCTTTTTTTTCTTATCTTTTTTAGACCTGTGCTTTATTTCTGTCTTAGATTTTTCCTTTTCAGAAGTTTGCTCTGAATAACGCTTTTTTGCTTTTTGGATCTCTTCTTCTATTTTTTGCTGTTTCAAATCCATAGAAGTCACATGTTTTGCTATTGATGTTGCCAACATATTTCTTCTATTAGCCATTGAACGCTCTGCTGCGATAAAGCCCTTTACGGCAGAATATATAGCAGTGTGTAAAAAAAAAGCAAAACTTTCTGGAGTCATTTGATAACAAAAGGCCCTTGGTCCCCAACTATTTATGTCTTCGTCTGTTAAACCGAAATTATTCTGTAATATATTACGTTGAACTTCTATATCTCTTCCGGTAAAAAACTGAGCGGCAAGACCTTCACTAAAATTTAAATAATTTATATATGTGGTTTGTAAAAAAATTTGTTGTTCTGTGCCTTCAATAAGTGGAAACTTATTTTTAGCTATTTGTATATTTCATTTATCTTCCATTTTTTTTAAAAACTTAAGCAAAATAAAATTTTACTGTGGAATTGTTATGTTTTTAAAATTTTTGGAAAAGAAAGCATGAAAAGCAAACATCATATTTACAAGTAATTTTGGAAAACAAAAAACAGATTTACTTATTTTCAGATTATTAATCATTCAAATGCAAATAAGCTTTTGAATATTAAAGTATTTAAATCTCTATATAGATCTATAATAAAATATGTAGTTAGTAATATAAATAAACTATTAATTATAACAGAATTCTAAACATTATTAAAAAACTTAAATTTGAATTTGTATAAACCTTATAATTAATTTCTGTTCCAAATGTATTAAGTTATATATAAATTTTAGCTTTAAATTTTGCTATTTCAGGATCTAGTGATTAGATTTTAATAATCTTTAACTTGTTAGATTTGTCTTAATAAAATGACCATTTTGACATATAATTCATTTTTTAAGGTGTAATATTGACAGAGATATAACATTTTGAAATTTTGATTATATAGAATTTGAATTATTTTAGTAATGTTCAGGTTCTATTATCATATCGGCTTATTATCGGAATTGGACCAAAATTAAGGCCCCAAATTACTATTAAAATTGCATGTGACCATCGTAAATGTTACACAACAATCATATGTCAAGCATTAGACTCTCTCACCGAAAAACCCTAAAAAAAAAAAATTTAATAGTAACTATCGCGTCAAACCAATCTCCTCCCTACGAAACCAATCTCCTTTAAAGGTAAATTATGTTGAGTGTACTATTCTATTTCTATATACAAAAAAATATTTTTTAACTTTATTTAAACTACATTTAGTAATTCAAAAGTAGTTTGCTTATAAAATTTTTGTTATTTGTAAATTTCGCGTATTAATTTGAATAAAGTTTACAATAGTGTTTAATATTTTTAATTAATAAAGTGTTTTTTTTTATATTTTAGGTATGGTAATATGAATCAAGCTGTAGTTTCTACCGGTGCTCTTCCACCTTCAACAACAACTCAAATAACAACTCCAACAACTAATGATTCAAAATTTGAATGTAATATATGCGGGAAACTGTTTAAAAAAAGGGGGGATTGACTAGACATTTAAATACTATTATAAAATACAACTCTTTACGTCCAGATATTGATGCTTTACCTGATAATACCGTACACCAATTTAAAGCCATCTTAGTTCACTATATTCGCAAAAGATTACCAAAAGGATATAGGCAATTAGGAAAACAAACAGTTTCTATTCCCGCTACTGAAAGTCAGTTTTATGCAGTATTTAAAAACTATATACATTACTACTACTCTGCTACAAAGGGTATTTACAAGTGTATATTTCGTGGAGGTTCATCAAATCAAATATTAGCAAATATTCTAGAGATGGAAGGTTGGGAGACTAAATTTTACGATCAACAGCAATGTACTTATGTTGTACTTTGTGATGATGACAATAATATTGAAGATGGGGACGAAAATCCTATTACAGCTGCATTAACTTATGAAACAATTAAAAAATTACGCAAACCAAAATGCGTACGTGGTCAATTAGTAGTAGAATGGAAAAAACAAAAAAATACTGATTTTAATGGTAATTTCACTCACGCAGGTCACATTTATTTTCATTTTTACAATAGCCAGGCTATGATTGAATAAAATAGATTATTTGAACACGAAAAAAACAGTATCAAAGTATATTAAGCATTTTCATTCTAATTATTTTCAGCTTTAATATGAATTTTATGAGGTTTTTGAGAGTTTAAGGAAACATTATGGTAATTGTAAAAAAGAGATCGATTTTCATGTTCTAAGATCTCAATAATTGCCGATGACTTGGATTTTCTACCTCCATCTTTCATTGTTTTACGAAAAAAATAAGAAACTTGCTGATGATTTTTTTTTTCCACTGCACTACATGAAAATGACTTTAATCCCCATTTTTGATGAATTGTCATAAATTCAGAAACGTGATGGACTAACACATGAATGTAAGGTGTCATATCATTAGGTTTATAAAGACCTTTTTTGAATCCTTGAGTATTTGGAATACCTTCAGATGGCGTTAAGAATAAAGTAAGCCAATTCTTTGCATCATTTTGAAATTCTTCAGCATTTGTTTTTTGGTCCTTCATTTTTATGTAGAGTTCATAAAATTTATTCCATAGATTTCGTATCATATTAGCGCGTTGTCTTGAAAGAATTTTTGATAAATCAAAGAATTGTAATACTTTGATCTTATCATTTCCCATTAATGATGTGTAGCTCCAAGTTTTAGATTCTTGAATTTGCCAGAATTGAAACTTAACTTTAATTCTTTTCATTTCCTCTACAATTATCTTTCGTGCAGTATCATTAAACAAACCATATTCTGTTAATTCTGCTATCACAAGACTCCATAAACGATCAGTAATTCTAAGCATAATGTGCAATTCATCAGGAACCCAGTGATTAAGAGGTATCATATCAAAAAGTGGTTTTCTTATATGTCCTTTATAGTAATTATTTTGTTCAACTAACTTATCTATTTCTTTATTAATCTTCCATTCTTTTGATAGATCTCCTTGTTGTGATTTATCAATTGTACACCAAGGGCAGAAATTTTTACTATGAGCGCTATTAAAACCCAAACAGATTGCTAAGAACTTCCAGTCAGACGAAAAATAAAATTGAAAATTCCACTTTACATTATCAATTACCAGTCCTTCTTTTAAATTTCTTAGATCATGGCAGAATTGGGTCATTGCATTTGATAGAGAGTTGTAATCTTCACATCCAGGATAGAGTATGGTCGTATAATGATGATCTGGTTTGTGTGAAGTATTTTTATCATCTAAAATAGCCACTGTGATGATTACATGTTTTACTTTCCTTCCTACGTTTCGCCCATCTCCAGAGATTCGAAGATTAATTATGGGCTGATCTGGATTCAAGATGCCTTTTTGAACAAGGTTAGGAACCAAATAATACAATATATTATTAATATTTCTATAGCCACCTTTACCAACTGCATTAATTACTTCTTGTGTTATAGATTCATCATCTATATCTACTCCTTCAGATTCATCCACTTGACTTTTAGTATTTATATCTACTATTGTTATTGGTATGAGCTGGACCATTATTTCATTTATATTTATACGTTCTTTAGATATTTCTCCTTCACGTGGTAGGTTATATTCTATAGCACATAGACGTCTATAAGAATCTCTTGGAATATTGCCTTCATCTAATGCTCTAACTATTGATTCAAGTTTTTGTTTTTTTTTAGTTTTATCTTCATTCTCGTAACTGATATTAAAAGTATGTTTTTTATTAACAGAATAACATATACTTTCCAATGCTGGTACGTCTTCCAAATTATATAGCTTCTGTGTTTTTTCGTTGAATTCAGCTAATATATGTTTTCCAATACTCATAGCACGTTTTGTAAGGGTGGAATTTCCACATTGGTCAATTGGTTTTAATATATGTGCACGTCGCTTGCCTTCTCTTGCCATTTCTAATGTTTTGAGATGAAGACCAAACAAATAAATTCCTGATGTTTTTGTTTTTTTTAAAGATGTATATTCCTGAAATAAATATTTTAAAGTTAATTTATAAATAGAAAAAAATAGAAAAACTAAAAAAAAATAATTTAGTGTACAAACTTTATGAAATAAATTTGTAACATCCGTCACACTTCTAACTGAAGATACTACATGTTCAAAACACTTTCCAAACCAGATTTGAAAAACTGGTTTATTATCAATGTAATTAATAAAACACTGAACAACACATCGATTATTACTTCTACCCCAAGTTGTTTCTACCATATAATCATCAGGGATTCGATATTTATTAGGAGGAAGAGTGTACGCTAATAAAGATTTATTAGGATACGTTCCTTCTTTTATAATTTTATATGAAAAACTATGTCCTGATTTTTTAAAATTAATAATTGAGTCAAAGGGGTAATTATGAATTTCTTGTGTGTCAGACATTTGCAAATTAGAAGCTAGGAATAATTTTTTAAACCACGTAATTATTTTACAAAGTTTCGTGAATTTTTTTTTTTGCATGAAATTTGTGTTACAGATTAGATCGACCAATAAAATGGTTTGATGTAGTGTTACCATATCCAATTTAATATGACCGTCATTTGGGGTTACGTCTTAAAAATTGGGGTTAGAGTTAAGATCTGCGCATATGTAACTATTTGTAGTAAGGTTGCTGGAGAAACTAGGGGGTTTTGGCAAGTTGGCGAAATGCCTGAATGCCAAAACTTTGCCAAAACTATATGAAAGTCTTATTAAAAAGTTGGCGAAACTCTGAAGAAAAGCGAAACCTGACAAAACTTATTATAAATGCTAAAACTGCCAAAACTTTGCCAAAACTATAATAAAACTATAGTAAAATTTTGGAGAAATTAATCGTAGAATTTTGGAGAGGTTTAGGCAGGCAATCTTAATTTGTAGTTTGTTTATATTGACTTTTTAATAATATTGCGTAATAACTCACTATCCAGTAATGATAGAAAGGCAATCAATATCTCATTGAAATCCTCTTATTGAGACAGTTTGAATAGTACTAAAATCATTTTTTAAAAAGCCAATAATATATTAAAAATGCCAAAAATGTTAAAATTCACAGCATTTAAATTATAAAAGATTAATTTATATTATTGGCTATTTTTTAGCAAATAAAAGAAAATATTTGGCTATTAAATTAACTTCTTGTATAATTCTATTTGCATTTAATACTATTACATATTATATGGGAATTTTTAATTTTTTGCAATTATTTAAAATAAGTTTATAAAACAAGAAAAATTACAAAAGAAATTCATTTCTTTATTTTAAGTAACAATTATTTTAAAAATTTAAGAAAATAATTACATCTACTAGATAATAACATTTCATTTATAATAAAAGAAAATATAGATGAAATCTTTCTATGATGTAAAATTATATTTTATATTGTAATTTTTATCATTTACAATGAAAATGTTAGTTAGAAATGTAGTTGAATTATTTGTAATTTCTTATGTAAAATAAATTTAAATATGGTAATTATTTGTTACTGTAATGTGTAATTATTAATAAATAATTTTTAGTTTGCATATAATTTTGATTTGTGTGATATAGTAGTATCAGAAAACTTTATATATGCTTTAATCTGATTTCAATCTAATAAGATTATACAAATAAATGTTTTTAACATTAAGTAGAATGAAACTTTTTCACAATGGGTTTTATATTTAGAAAAGCAAGATGTCTAATAAGATTAAAATATCTAATAAATCCAAAATACTTAATAAGTTTGAAAAATTTCTTGCTGATGTAAAATATTATTTTTAATTGTTTCATTTGATAAAGGAATAAATGATATTTTTGAAGTAACAATATATAATGCTAATAACAATCAAAGTTTTTTTTTCTTGTAAATAATATGAAATCAGAAACCATCATTTAAAGATATAGATTTGAACAAATTGGTTTATATAAGGTTACATTTATAGCTGATAGTGTTGTATTCCAAACCTTAAAAAATAACAAAGTATTTGAAGTGAAAGGTGCAGTAAAAATGGAACTACAAAATAGAATTTTTAATTATTTTTCTACATATTGATCAACTCTAACATATCTATTCTGGTGAAAAGAAAATCAATATTATTATATACTCTTCTACTGAAATGGTGGCAAAGATACTAAACAAAAATAATTAGTCTTTATTTATATTATGTAACAGTAATATATGTATTGTATTTTTATGTATTGGTTGCTCTGGCAATGATTTATTTCTTAAATAAAATATATATTATATTCTTGTCATTTATTATAATTTAATTGATTACTAAATACAAGAAAAACAAAACAAAATTTTCCCTAAATTTTAAAAATTTATCAAGTCTGAATTCCTAAAAAAATTGAATTTTTTGAATGTAAGAACATTTTTAATAACTAAACTTGGAAAATTTTAAAATTACTTTATTAATTTGTTTTTTTATAAATGGAATTTTTAAACTAAACATATTACATGATATATGAACAATATTTATAACAACTTATTTATGATACTATAAATTTATACTGTATATATTCATGAGAAATCTCCATCAAGTTACATATTAAAAAGTTTTAAATATTAATTTTATATTGTAACAAATATTCATAATGAGGTTTATTTTCGGCTATTATATCATAAACATATTGAGGATATTCGATTTCTTCTTTTTCCTCTTTTTTTGTTTCATTAAATCCTGTATGTTTTATCGCATTCCTATTAATTTAGATATATATATTAATATCGTAATTATATATAAAAAATAATAAACAAAATTAAAAAAAAAAAACATATAGATACATACTTGTGCCATATTTTATACAAATCAGGTAAATAATGAATATCTGGAAGGGTTACATCCCAAAATCTTAATTCTTCTTCAGCTTTCCATTCAAGCATTTCGATTTTAAATTCAACTCCAACCATTTCACAATATTTTCTCAAAATTTTTTCAGGTTCTTGAACCAAATCATCAGAATCTACTAAAGCGATTTCTTCACCAGTTACATTTTTAATTAAATCATAAAAATCTCTCAATTCTTTAAGTCCAATAAGTTCAGCAGAAAAAAATTCAAATCTTTTAGAATTAGGTGCATTAACTTCATCCCAAGCTTTATTACTTGCATTTGCAGCTTTATAATAAGATTTTACTGATTGTTCAGGATTACGAAATAAAAATGTATGTTTGAATTTTGAAAGTACTTCTTTAGATTGAAGTGGATTTCCTTTTGATTCATTAAAATAAACTCTTGCAAAATCTTTTACAAATACTCTTAATGGTTTTGTTTGATCTCCATTATAATAATGTGGTTTAATTATTTCATTAAGTGTTGGTGTAAAATGATGAGGAAAAGTAATTGGATCGGTAGGTTTAGGTGGTTGAATTTTATTTAGAATTTTTTCATTTTTTGTATAATGTGCAACTCTTATTGGGACTAAAGGTTCATGAACAACATAAAATTCTTGATTAAGTTGAAGAAATGGTCGTTCAAAAACCGTGGAACGTGATCTCGGATGAGCCCAAAGAATAATTGGTCTTTGATCAGTCATTTTTTTTTTTTTATAAAAAAAGAAAAAGTAAAATATTTTTTCAACCTTTTAATATCGAAATAGATATTATATAGAGAAATGTGTGATACAAAATGACCTTGCTCACCGGTCGAAAAATAATTTATTCTATACACATCATATACATATCAGTACCCGTATTAATGCAGAAAATCCTAGTATACTATAATTCTGTATTAATACGGGTACTGATATGTATATGATGAGTATAAGATAAATCATTTTTTTGCCGAATATATACATATTTATATATATATATATATCTAAATTTGAAAAAGAAAATTATAATAATGGATTTGCAACCCCACTACCCCACTAGTATCGTCCTTTTGTATATAGTAAAAATGAAACGCGGGGTAGTAACAAAAAATGTCATGTGATTTTTGCGTGACAGAGACACTTAGGATCGTCTGATCTTCATTGTTATAATTCCCTTATTTAGGTTTCGTCCGAAACACTAGGATATGATGAGTTACTGTAAATCAGCCATATGAATTTCATTTTATATAAATTTGACAAATTGAAACAAATTGAAAAATGATTTTTTGTAAAAAATTTAGGGTTCCTTTTTTTTAAAAAAAAATATTTTTGCAACTAACGCTTTATTATTCTCAAATTTAAAATAAACACACCACAGACCAAGACTTTGAAATTATCCACCCAAAGTTACATATTGAAAAAGTTAAAAATTATGGAAATAATTATATTCAATCAAGTTAAAATATTAATTTTATATTGTAATTAGAATCCAGTTGAATTGTGATTTGAACTTTTGTCACTGCGAAATTTTATTAATCTCAAGCACCAAAATTTATCAAATTTTTTAGTTATGCACTTCATTACTGTCTTTTATTACATTTGAAAAAGATTTTGTATACTAAACATAGATAATTATAAAATATTTTTTTTTAAAATTGAATAAATTCTTATTATTAATAAAATTTAATATTTGCATATAATACATTTATGTACAGTATGTACTGTACTAAATTTAAATAGTTGTAGTAATTAAGAAAATGTAGAGAATGTTTAATTATTGTATTATAAGGTTTGAAATAAATTACTGTTTTGCCGCAGTGTGACGTCAGTATTCCAAAGTTTGAGCCAACAAGCCTTGACTCATCATCATTGGATGTTTGGTTGAGCATTTTTCAAAAAAAAAAAAAAGCCTATTCATTGGTCGGGTGCTTTTAAATCTTCATACAGTGCCGGTACAATGCTTCGGATATAATTAAATAACGTAAAAAGCGAGAAAATTTTTTTGTAAATTGTAAAAATCTCATATCATTGGCTCTGAATGCACATTCACTTATAGTATCGTATCCATCGACTGGTACCCATATGTGCAGTACACGTATAAAATTCGGTGATATCTATTATATAGTATGTAGTATAGTATGTAGGTACACAACAATTACAACAATTACTTTTAATACTTTAATACATATTTACCATCATTACTAGTTCAAAAAAAGAAAAAAAAACGATTTGATGACGAGATTTTGAAGTACGATAATAAGGATAACCACACATTTCCCTGATAATCCTATATAACGAATATTATATTAACAAATAAGGTATGTTTTCCATTTTAAATGTAATTTACGGTACTTAGTATCAATAAAATTTTTTTATTAGGGTTCTGGATATTCACATAATTTATTATTAAATTAATAACCGTGAAAATTGAGTAACTCATCTGATTGAATGATTATTCATTTATCGTGGCAACAAATGTACTTATAGCAACAACAATACGAAACATTTATTAATTGCAGTTTGTAATCAAAGTTTAATAATCAATATTTATTTATAACAATAACTGACAATGTAATCATTTTTGGATTCTTATTCAATAAAATAAATATTACATAAATTTTATTAATAAAAATTTTATGAAAATGATGTAAATTGATTTCCGTTTTATATACATAACAAGTATTATGGCGCAAGAAGCCAAGAATCAAAAAAAAAAATCTATGATCTATGTATGATACACTTGAAACAAAAAATAAAATAATAAAACTTTATATATTGTATACTCGTCAAAAAAGAAAAATTCTTTCGTGAAGAAAAAAAAAGAGAAAAAATGGACCTAAAAAAAATTCATCCAATAACCTTTTTTTTTAATAATATCAAATTTATAATAATAAATAATTCTTTCATAGAAATTTTTTTTTAAAAAAAAACTTATTGTTTGTTTCATTACATATTTATTAGGCAATCAAACATTTCACTAACTTTAAATTGAATAGTTCATGTAAATATTACCGTAACACTTTAAATTAGTATTAACCAAAAAATTCACATACTAAATAATTTAGTACTAATGTGGCGCAGTACTTGCAGTATTAAAAAAACAATATCGTTCTTTTTTTAAGCATAAATTTTTAAAGAAATTTTCAATAATCAAATACTTTAAAATTATTAAAAAATTGTAATACTAATTCATGACTTATTTTACTATTTAATGATGGTCAATCAGAATGAATTAACCTTAATAATATTATGATGACATTTTTTTATAACCAAAAATATTTAATACCGATAATTCGGTACCAGGCTGAAAATTTTTTTTCTTTATAGTTACGAAAATTCTTACGTTTGTGTGATACATTTTTTTTGCAAAAAAGGGAAAAGAAATTTCCATTAATTATTTATATATATGTAACAATTTGTATCTTTTTCAAAGCAAAAATTACGAAAATTGCGCAAATTATCGTCGCATATTACGAAAAAATTTTCAGAATCAACAAATATAAAAAAAGCTCCTTATTTGTACATTCATTCTATTTTGAAGCTTTATATTCTTCGTTTTAACTTTGGAGCCGCTTTGGATTTTTTTTATTTCCATTGTTTTCATTTTATTTTTAAAAAAAATGAAATTTATAAAATTGAATCCTTTTAACGTTAGTAAAAAGAAAGCAATTGAAATTGAAAATGAATCATTAAAAAATGAAATCAAAAGTCTTAATCGTTCATTTAATGATTGTAAAAATGAACTCCTTACTTTTAAGGAAGGATTTGAAAATGGTAAGATAACTGTTAATAAACTACAAAATGATAAACAAGATGATGAAAAGAAATATATGGAATTAAAACAAAAGTATGACAGCTTTGACCAAAAATATAAAGATCAAAATGATAATTTTGAAGAGTTAATACGACAACGTGACGAACAAATTGTTGCCCTAAAACAAAAATGTGATGATTTTGAAGAATTAAAACAAAAACATGAAAAATATAAAGAACAAATCGGTGACCTTGAAAATTTAAAACAAAAATCGGAACAACAATTAAAGGAAAAAACTTCTCAAATTAAATCATTGAAACAAAAGAATAATGAATTAGAAGAAGCAGCATCAAAATATCAGTCAGCATCTGAGGAATTAAAACGAAAGTATGATGATCAAAATGACAGCTTTGATCAAAAATATAAAGATCAAAATGATAAATTTGAAGAGTTAATACGACAACGTGACGAACAAATTGTTGCCCTAAAACAAAAATGTGATGATTTTGAAGAATTAAAACAAAAACATGAAAAATATAAAGAACAAATCGGTGACCTTGAAAATTTAAAACAAAAATCGGAACAACAATTAAAGGAAAAAACTTCTCAAATTAAATCATTGAAACAAAAGAATAAAGAATTAGAAGAAGCAGCATCAACATATCAGTCAGCATCTGAGGAATTAAAACGAAAGTATGATGATCAAAGTGACAGCTTTGATCAAAAATATAAAGATCAAAATGATAAATTTGAAGAATCAAAACGAAAATGTGACGTTGCTCTAAAACAAAAATGTAATGATTTTGAAGAATTAAACCAAAAATATAAAGAACAAATCGGTGACCTTGAAGATTTAAAAAAACAAAAAGAATATTTTGATTCACAATATAAAAAATCGGAACAACAATTAAAGGAAAAAACAACTCAAATTAAATCATTGAAACAAAAGAATAAAGAATTAGAAGAAGAAGCATCAAAATATCAGTCAGCTCTTGGAATTGCAACAAGTTTTGATTTTAATATCGATGATCAAAATAATAATGTTAAACTCAATCAAGATATTTTATCATTACAAGATACTTTGGAAATTTATGTTACAAATTTGAAACCTAAAATAGATGTTAATATAAATGAAGTAAATGAGCTTTTACTTACTTATGAATGTCAGTCAAAGATTTCTGAAAAAGATCCAAACAAACCACTTATTAAAGCTGTGTTACAACGCCGTGTACTTGAAGAAATACTTGCACAAGCGGATTTCTATTTCAAGGAATTCAAGGATTCAAATAAAGATCATCATCTTGAATCTAACATAGTCTCCAAAACTGTGGTATTAAATAATTTAATGGAAAAACTTTATAATAGTCGTCTAGGTGATGATGAAATAACTCGTATTACACCAATAAGAATACGTCAACAAGTTTATACTGCACTTGGCACTCGAGGATTTAATGATATCAGAAAAACCGATGGTGAAATTCTTAAACACGATTCTATTGATATTATCTCAAATAAAATCAATAAGGTGATAAATAAATATCGTATTATTAATGATATTGATAAGAGAAGATATGTAAATGCCCTGGCAAAAGATTTAGTTCTAAATGTTGTTAGAATATTTTATTTCCGCTTACCCATTCAAGAACCAATGGCTCAGTATCATTGGTTTAATAATAATGAAAGAATCAATAAATCTTACATGAAAGGCTGTTGGGATGAGGATGAAATTGAAGATATGGTCGTTGAAGTTTGTTCATTCCCTATGATTTATAAACCAGAAGATGATGGTGATAAAATTTGTACTCCAGCGAAGGTTTTTCCAATTCATATTATTAAAGAACAAAGTATAGGAGAAAAATTGATGAGTATGGTTAAATACATTTACTCATCAAATGACGACTCAAATGCAACAAAATTCGATGAGTCGGATGAATATGATTCCGACCAAACTAATGTAACCGAACCTGACGAATCAAGTTATCATTTTCACGACAAAATCAATGATCAGGTTATAGTTTATTAAAAAAAAAAGGCACTATAGCCTATAGGACAATCGAATATGTGTACAGTATATATATAATATAATATACTGTATATTTCATTTCTTATCATTAAATAAAATTTTTTATTATTTTTTTTTTACTCTTTGTACATACTAAAATTTATGTAATAAATTGACACATTTTTTGTGTGGTCAATACAGCTTAGACTTTAGACTCCTCGACCGGAATAAAAGGGGTAGTTGTAATGTACGACATTTAAATTTATCGTGTGGTTAAACCTCAGACAATTGCACAAAATTTTTGCCATTTTAATAAAAATATTTATTATATACAAGTTTGGGTTTATTATTATTATTATTCAATACAAGTCTTCCGTTTCATGATATACTCTTATCCTTGTTTCAATTTGTGACTGTACAAAAAAAAATCATTTATATCCTTTTCTAAGTTATTATTTCATAAGCACTTATGAGCCCGATGATGATGCCCGTTTTATTTGTCCATTCCAACTTTATACGTAAATTTTGACAAATCGTTCATTAATTATGTCAAAATTATCATATAATATCAAAAAATGCTATCAAAATCTAACCTAAATATCTAATTCAAATGTATTGTCATATCTATCACCAGTTTCTAAATTAAAAGCATGAGCCTCAATCTCAATTTCTCCAAAAGACATGATAAATAATATAGGTCTTACACTTAATGTTATAGGGATATTAATAGACCAATTACCAAGTAATTTTACTCCAGGAGAATCACAAAATTTTGCATTCTCATTTTCAGTAGTATATATATCGAACCCAACTTCACTTTGGAATATATGACCTGGAGTAAATACTGTTTGTATTCCTGCATCAACTGGGAATATTTCTCCTTTAACCGCTAATTTTGAAAATTCGATAACAATACCACCCGGAAGTATTCGATTTACTGGATCATCACTTTTCCATCCACGAGCAACATCAGTTCCTAGTATGATTTAAAAAAAAATTTTAAATTTACAATTCAATTAGTCTTATAATTAAATCGATTTACAATTCAGTTAACTTATTAATATAAATTACCGTATGTCCATTTCAATACACGAGTGGCAACAACTTCTTGTCTCAATCCATATTGAACAGCTAATTAAATAAAAATTTGTTAATAATAATAATAATAGTGAACAAATAGTGTCAAATAGTGATAATAATTTTATTTACCTCCTTTTACAATTGCTACCATTGGATTTGTAGGAACACGGATATTCTTTATTTTTTGACCATATTCTTTTCTAACTCTTGCTTGTAAATATTTGGATTCACTAAAACCTCCAACGAGAAACAAAGCCTTACAATTTTTATTCGCATTTAGTTGTGTACGAATTAAACATAAAATTTTTGCTACAATTGGATCAAACATTCTTTTTACATCTTCGAATTTCAATTCGATAACCCATTCTACTTCTTCCATTTGATCAAGTTCAGTACCTTTAACATATTGTTTAATAACTGGACAATATTCTTAAGAAAAATAAAATAACTTAATAAATTATTAATTCTAAAATTGAAAAACAAGTTATATTTAATAAGTTACCATCTAAATCCAAATCAAAAGGTTTAAAATCATCTCTTTCTCCATTGAATGGGAATTTAACACGTCTACAAAATTCTTGTAACATATATTGTAATTGACTATAATGCTTGTCTTTCACGAGATTAATCGCTGACGAACCAACTTTTTCGCCAAGAAATTTAAGAAATTCTTCTTCAATATAAATTCCACCACAATAATCGCCTTTCCTTTCGGTAATTTCACCAATTTTTTCACCTCTCATAAGTTTTCGAGTTGTCAAATCAACAGTACCACCGCCACAATCGACAACAATGTACGATGCTAAAAAAAAATGTGTATGTATATAAATAAATTTTGATGAATTTTATTTTATAAACTTACAGTCAACACCAATTCTAAGTTCTTTTAGAATCTTCATGCAATGAATCGCAGCAGCTTCAGCTAATTGGATATTTAATAATAAAAATAAGTCATTCACGTGACAATGTATAAAAAAAATAAATGAAGATTTTTGTACTTACGTTCAGTGGTAAATTTTAAGTTTTCACTCTTCTTTTTATCAATAATTTCAGCTTTGAGCAAACATTCACGCATAGTATCAATAGCTTGAATATCAAATTCAGCTGGAATCTATATAAAGAAATTTTTTTTTCCATTTGTATTAGATCTTCTAAAAATAAAAAAAAAAGAAAATCACAAATTTACCGTCATGATGATCAAAACTTGTTTAAAGAAGTCAATATTTTGATAACTCTTTTTAATAGCATCTTTCATAATTTTACCCATTTCTCTAAGATAATCAGTTATAGCAGTTTCATGATGTAAACCTTTTGGTAAAGGAGGTTTATTTTCCATATTACTAAGATGTAATTTAAATTTTTCCGCAGGTTTTATATCAGAAGATTTAATATCCTTATTCGGTTTTACTGCTAACGCGGAATATCCCCAAGATGTTAAATTTAATGATTCATCATATTTTACGGCCGTTGGAATTTTATAGTAACCACTAAAATTTGGCCATTTATTATGTACGATGATATTCCCTGGATTCGATTTATGAGCATAAGCGAAACCCTATATATTAATTAAGTAAATATTTAGTACGTAATCAAGTAACGTATACGTAATTTATATATTTTTATAGACTGATATCTTACCGAAAATGTAGTCCCAAAATCTTAAAACAAGTAAAATTAAGTAAAATGAAAAATTAAGTGGAATATTAAAAAAAAAGTTATTACTTTTTCAGTAAGTTATTACTTTTTAATAAGTTATTATTACTTTAGAAAAAATAATACTTTTTTTAAAAAGGCAATACTTTTAATAAAGTATTACATTTTTTACGTACCTATAGCGGCCACTACACGAATAGCGTTGTTGTTATTTGAGTTTGACATTTTATGATATAATCAAAAAGAAGAAAAGAAACTGACGAAAAAAAATTAAGAGAAATTTTTTTTTTTTTGCAAGTTATGAGAAAAAAATCTTTTGACGGTTGGTAATTGAATTAGTAATCCAAAGTTAAATAATTATATACAAAAAAAAATCATGTAAAAATGGGCTGAGTGATGCAAATAAAAAGGAGGTTCTTTCGCATGATCCAGTGATAATTCCCGATAAAACCAAGCGATCAGTGTAAAGATGCCTTTTAAATGGAATAATATGATTAAATAGTTAGCCATATTCCCTAAAATAGATATATAGTTCTCTTAATTCTAACCATGAATAAAAAAAAAAAAACAATTGAAAATAATTTTCTTATAAAAGGAGTAAAAGGAGGAGGAGGAACTATTGAAAAATCAGCAACACGATTATCTTACTATATTTATATTTTATCGTAATTGTTTCCCGTTAAGGCATTTTATTATTTGTGTAAAACTTATATACCCCATAACGTTTTAGGGTATTGTGTAAGCTTTTTGTTTCCTAACTTTTAACTTTGTAACAAGTAACAAGCACCAATAAGTTTCGTTTAAATATAAAAGGAGTTTTATTGTCATTTATTCAATTTTTATATAAATAATTTGAAATAATTAGTTTAATTATTAAGACTTTTACATTTCATTTTATTAGTTATTTTCCGTTTTGTTATTAATATTTTAAAGTGACTTTTTTTTTTAAAAAAAAAAATAATAGGTAATAAATGGCTAACGTGACAATTATTAGTAACAATTATATTAAATCTTCAAATGAAACTACACAACCACAAATGGAGAATAATATTGATATATTTCTTGAAGATGATAACATCAACATTCAACAAGAAAAGGAACTTTTTGAATTACAATGTAATGAATTAGAACAACAATTAAAGGAAATAAAATCTCAAATTCAATCATTGAAACAAAAGAATAAAGATTTAGAAAAGAAAGTTGGAATTGCAACGAATTTCAATTCAAATGATGACAATATCATATTTAATAATGATATTATAGAATTACATGATACTTTGGAGAATTATGTTACAAATTTGAAACCTAAAATAGATGTTAATATAAATGAAGTAAAAAAACTTTTAATTAAATATGGATGTCAATCAAAGATTTCTTATAAAGATCAAAACAAACCACTCATCAAAGCTGTATTACAACGCCACGTACTTGAAGAAATACTTGCTCAAGCGGATTTCTATTTTTCACGTTCAAATAATATTAATAATATTGTAGTTTATCAAAATATGATAATGACATCATCCGATGATGATAACTTTATTCATATTATCTCAAAAAAGATCAATAGGATGATGAATAAATATCGTAAAATTAATGATATTAAAAGGAAAAAATATGTAAATTCATTAGCGAAAGATTTGGTTCTAAATGTTATTAGAATCTTTTATTTTAATTTACTTATTCAAGAACCAGTAATTCATTATCATTGGTTTAATAATAATGAAAAAATAAATAAATCTTACATGAAAGGTAGTTGGGATGAGGATGAAATTGAAAATTTGGTTGTTGAAATTTGTTCTTTTCCACTAATTTTGAAACCAATTTATCCAAATGGTTTTAAAGTTTGTACTCCAGCGAAGGTTTTTCCATTTCATATTATGAAGCAAAATTTAGCAGAGAATCTAGGAACGTCTGTAGGTCAAAATATATCATAATTGATATATTAACCAATGGAAAAAATGGTAAAAATGCTTATATAAATTGCATAGTTTAATAAAATCTTGGTAATTTCATTTCGAAATTAATGGTACAACCTGTGAATAGTCCTATTAATTAATTATAAACTTATATCACGTGATGGTTGCATAAGCATTGTTCAAATTTAGTGATGTTGCGAGTGAAATTATTTTATTTTAGAGGCAGAAGAATTGATTTCATTTTATTGGAGATATAATTTCATAGATACTGTCTATATATATATATATATTATATTATTTCCCGTTTTCTAATAAAGTAAGATATCACATTTTGGCTTAGTTTCTTTCTCCTTTCTCCCCTCTTTAATATCGATGAATTTTATCAATTTTTTTTTTTAAGAAAAATATTTCTTCTTCGACATGATTGTAAATTATTTCTTAAAAAAAAATTTTTCTTACCTTTTTTTTGTCGAAAATAATTAAAATAAATTTTTACTACGTTAGTATTTAGTAACGTTCCTTTAAAAAATTAAACAATAATAAAGTTTCGTAACGAAAATCATTACGAAACTTACCCTCCCTTAGCATCCCAGCCCAGTATCAAAAAAAGCCGATATATATAAGCATTTTTCATGGTATGTTTAACCTGATAAACCTGATCTTTTACCTGGTTAGACGTGACACATAATATGAACATATAGATAGATGATAACTTTGATAACTGATAATCGATTTTGATCTTATGATCAATGATGGTTAGGTTATGTGCTACCACGTGAATTTTTAACAAAAAACTTTTTGCAATAGTTGGAATGTACCTTCTTCCCTAAAAAGTGGTTTTTCATAGAATGCTAGAAAAAAATCAAAAGTAATTAAAAGCAATGTTTAATTTATTAAACAAGGTTTGTTTTGATTCAAATTCATTGTTGTATTTTTTTTTCTGAATTGTTTTATAAAAAAAAAAATAATATAAAAAATTAATTAGATACGATTCTTAAAGGTTAAAAAATGTGTTTTGTGCCATGAAGTGATTTTTAAGTATTATACAATATGATGCCAAAAAGAAAGAGCAATTAAAAGTATATCTGATATAGCGAGTAAGTAATTGTATTTTTTTTTTTAAAAAAAATGTAAACTTGATAAGAATCAAAATGATTTTTTTAGAGAATCGTTTAATATTCAATACTATTTTTTTTTCCGAGATCGTTAGAATAATGGGGATATTATTTAGTATTAAATAATATAAATAATCTAGAATATTTCATAATTTTCACATATTTATACTAACACCATGAAATTATTCAAAATCAAAAATAATTTACAGGAGATTTCGGTGAGAAATTCTTACAGTTGACGTCGAAAGGATTTAGGGATTGGAATCGATTAATCGAAAATCGACAAAACATAGTAAAATCGATTCTCGAGAATCGATTCTCAGCAATTTTTTACATGTAAGTTAACCTGACTCCAAAGTAATTTTTCATGCCGGCTCAAGTGCTGATTATTTTTGCTGAAATTAGAAACTGATTCAAAGTCAGGTTGGTCGTCTATAAGAAAAATCTTGAAAAGATTCGATTTTCGATTCCAATCCCTAGAAAGGATTAGAAGAGACTGAGAGAGAAGAAGGAACATCAAGCAAGTCGTTCTTATAATATGAGAATGTGAGTTTTTATTTCTAGCATTTATATAGGTAGTCTAAAGTTACCGGAGATATTGGATATATCAAAGCATTCTTCGAAAGAACGCAGAAATGAATTTGAATATTACAGTATTTGGCTTGCGTGAGAAAGATGCGATACTATAGCAAATTTATATAATTGTAATTGATTTCTAACTAATTTAGAAATTTCAATTTTATTTATAAAACTAGGTTTAATCATGCAGTAATTATAACAAACGATTCAATTTCTTATTTTGCAAATTTTTTATACTGTTGGGAAGTTTGTCCAAAACTTGTCCAAAACTTTATTTAATCCTAAAAATCTGTCCCAAACCCAACACTGTGACTGAAAGTTGAATTATATTATAGACTGAAATAAAGATAATCCTCAAGATGATGCCTCCTGAATTTACATTGAAATACGATGAAAAATTCACGAGTGAGTCGAACGCAGATATCCTATGACAAACTCATACCACGAATAATCGCTTCGATGAAGCCACGATTCAGTCCCTCATATAAACAAATAAATGATTGGTTGGATGCCCTGCACAAGCATCGCATATGAAAGTTCAAGGCTTGATATTACAGTGATTGAATCTATCACAGAGTACGTACGTATATATTCTGCCTTCAATATAAAAATATTCAATAGTATCTATTATTTTTTTGTTATTAATGATATTTTTTTATTTACTTTATCGATTATATTATTTGATATTATAGGTGGTTATAGCGATAGTGATTCTTTTTTTAAATAGAAAGGTTTATAAAATTCCTTTAATTTTAATGATATTTTTTGAAAATCATTTTTTGTTCATTCAAATTTTCTGAATA